>NC_136494.1:98763390-98823390 GCF_053919585.1 Euprymna scolopes
TCTTAAGGTGGAGTGGGGGGACATCATTGGTATAATGGATATTTTTGTAGACTATGGAATTGTTGCTATGCCAAGCTCAAATGTTACTGAATATATGCTCAATTGCATACAATTGGGAAAAGTATAAACCGACAATTAACCCCTCCAACTATGGGTAAAATTGTGATGTGCATTCAGCTGATTGTAATGTCTATGTTGATATGCCCATAAAACCAGGGAAGTGAAGAGTTAAATGAAATAGTGTTCTTGCTAAAGTGGATGAATTTAAAGCATTAAGTCATTCATTTTTCTTGACATTAACTTTGTTTTATTTTCAAATTTCAAATCAGGCGAAAATATATTTTTTTTTTCTGTTGGTTTAATATTTGAAAATCAAACCGTTTCATTTTGTGGGTAGAGAGCGAAGTATGAATAGATGAAAACAATTCATGTGGAAAAAAAATGCACTAATAAATTTTATGCTTTCTATTTGTTCTTGATGAAATGTGTGGCTGTGTACAATTATTGCTTTTTCATGCTTGTCTACAAACTTGTTTTCGATAGTTGCTTTTGTTTGGCTTGAATTAGACACAAGTAGTAAATGACATCTCAGATTAGAGTACAACATACGTGATCTCCAAAAGATTGCTTAGTTCACATTAGTAGAATGCATGACAAACTTATATTTTAGGAAAGTTTTTTTTTTTTTTTAATTGGCATATCATCCTCATCAAGTTGTATTCACAAATTCAAGATTTTTTATTTTGTTTAAATTTTAATCTAAGTTTATTTAATTTTCTTAATTCAAAATATTCTTTTTTCATTTTTCAGCAATTAATTTTGGCTGATTTAATAAATTTTGTTTTAAGTTATTTAATCAAATAACAAATGCTACAAATTTTTTTAAAATATTGATTGCATTACTAATTAAAAATGAAATTTTCTCTTTTCTCTTAATAATTCGAAATTCAAGTACTTTAGACTCAAATTGAGCTTCAGTTTGAATTGTGTAAAGATTTACCAAAATAACTTGAAAATTGCTAGCTTTGATTTACAATTTCAGTTTAAAGAATGTTAAACTAAATCTGACTTTTTTTATGCAATAATGTATGAAAAAGAAAATATTGGAAGATAAATGTGAATTCACCAGTTTTTAACTTTCAATATTTTTATAACTATAAGAAAGAATCCAATTATATCATAGGAAATTCCTGATCTGGTCATTTATATTAATAAAATTATGAGCTAATGTTACATATGTGTTTCATTCATGATTTAATATAATTGTTTAAAGCAGGTTTTACGTTTATACTATTTAGTTAATTTCATGATCAAATGATACTATAATATATAATCATACTATATATATATATATATATATATATATATATATATATATATATATATAATACTTTCATAAGAATATTTTATTTTATTTTTTAAATGTTTAGAAACTGTCATTCTGGTTGTATGACTAAAGAGTACTGACTCCCCTCCCTAATTCTGATAGAATTTCCACTTAAAGTTTAATGGTTTTAGTTTCAAGTTAGTGTGTTTTATTATGATTATTTAACAAGTCTTAAGCCGATTGCATTTGACTTTATCTTGCTTTAGTCATGGTCAGTTTTATGTAAGATATGATAGGGAAAGATCAATAAGATCTCTATAAATCTTAACACCAGGTGTTAACACCTATAACATTGTGTATTCATGAATTTTGATGTCATCCCATATAAGCATAAGTTTAAGATGGGAAGTGGTAATTGATTGTATCTATTGTAAAACCAGAGAATGGAGTTTTGTCAGTTTAACAACCTAAACTGATAATGTTTATGCCTCTCAAATTTCACATCATGGGAGGTGGCAACTGGGTTAAGAGGTAGAAGAGCTATTTATTCTGAAATGGGACATAACTTGTGGCCCTTTATGTACTGTGACTTATAACCCAGTTCATTCTTAACAACTCTGGTAAATGAGTATTTGGTATTGTTAGCTTAAGCACAGACAAAAATACCTGATTGCAAAATCATCTGGACCACACAGCTAGTATTTGATAAAAACTAGTCTGAAATGTCAGGCATTTTAAGTATACAGAAACAAGCAGAAACAGGCTGTTTTTTTTTTGTTTTTTTTTATTAGTTTTTCTTCTCTAATCTTTTAAATATACTTTAACTTGCGTGCCAAAAAAGTAAATTGGTTAAATTTAATAGAAAAAGAATGCATTTACTTTTCAATTCATAATTTATTTTCTATTTGATTTCTATTTTATTCAATTTTCTTATTGACCACTGGAGTAACTTTTGAATAATATATAAAGATTAATAACTTACTCAGCACTTTTGCATTACATGGACGGCGCCATGGTTAGGGAGTGATAATTCCTAATTTATTCTTGGTTAAATAACACGGCTTTTTTTTTTTCTGAACACAAAAATATTTGAAAACCAAAACATTTATTCCATAAAAATGTATCAATATATAATTGTAAAAACATTTAATGAAATGTCTGTGTAAGAAAATATAATTTTAAGAGAACGATTTTTGAACTAAAGCCAGATTGGATTTTTTTTTTCTCTGAAACATTTTTTTGAATTAAAGTAAAATTGGATTTTTTTTTTTTTTTTTTAAACAATTTAATAATTTAAATGAAACTTTTTTTCGAACTAAAGCAATAAAAAAAAAATGGCACTTGGTAGGCACAAGTTGACTAAAGTATGCATGTACAAATATACTTTTATGTTTAACAACATTATTTTTTAAAAGTTTTTATGTGTATGGACTTATATCAGACAGTAAGAGAGCTACATGTCTTGATTTCAATTATAGGTGATGGTCTCCAAGTATTTTTTTTTTTTTTAAACTTTTGAAATCACAACTATATATTGGCTATTAATCAATAGAGTATTGGCTCTATAATAATAAATATGAAATCTGCATGAATTAAATATCATCTTGAAACCTATTTTATAACTAGGTTATTCTGGACTGCCACTACTATATATTAAATACAATATAATCATCGATAGAGAATTGGCTCTATGATAATAAATACAAAAACTGTATGAACGAAAAAAATCATATCTAAGCATATTTTACGACCAGGCAACGCTGGGTGGCCTGATAGCATATATATATATATAGAGAGAGAGAGAGAGAGAAATTCAATAAGGACAATAATAATTACAACTTCAATTCATAACTCCAGGGAATTCAAAATATGTTTGTTGCTTCTATGCACTCTCCCCTCTTCCAAGTTTTATTTTTAAATAAAGAAAAACATTGGCTTTATGTTAAAATATCTAAACTGACTTAATATAATTTTTAATTTAATTTTAGTATTCAATATTTAATGTCATTTAAACATAGGTGATTATTGTTTTTTAATCTAATTCATTTAAATTGTTAATAAAAAAAATTCAATGTAAAAAAAACAACCCTAAATTGAACAAAACATAAATTATTTTGTCCATTTCTTTCAATGAAAAAATAAGATAAATAGATAAAACTAAACTTATTTATTCAAATCAAAATAAAACAAATGTGCCACATGCAATTTTTAATTACAAAAATTAAAAAAAAAAAATTGAGATCCGATTAAAGTTGTTTCAATGAAAAGATGTCACCAAACAATTGCTGATGTCTGTTCACTCAATAACCAAGCCAATCAGGAAAAAATTGTGATAAGTGATGTGTCAATTCATCTTATGTGCAGGATCTGAAGAAGATATTTAAAAACATATCTTGTGTACATTGTTTAATCTCACAGATTTCATAACCATAGTATAGAATTTATCATGCAAGAGCTTGGTAGATGTGGTGTTTGATTGGTAATTGAATTACCAACCAGAACAATATGTTGCACTTGAAACAAACAAAGCCATTTTGAGCAATATATTTGTTAATGGATGTTAATCATATGTGCACTTTGACTGGTAGATATAACGATTGCACCTAAGTATTTGAAGTACTCAATCGTTTCAAGATCTCCCTTCAAAATGACATGCTGTTAATGTGACAATTCAGACAATGAAAGTCAACTTCATTTAGAAGTGAAAGTTGTCAAACACCATAAATTGTCCAGATTTCAGGGAATTTGAATTTATGAAAAAAAAAAAAAAAAATGAATTAAAATCATTTACAATGTTTCAAGTTTAACACCTTAAACATATTCTTTGTATTTAACTCCAACACTTTAAAACACATTCAAGTGCTTAAAATTAAGAATGATGTGTGTGTGTGTGTGGGGGGATCGTTTAAAAGATACAAACCTCTGTTAAATGGAAAAAAATTACTATCATATGTTTTATATATTAAAATTACTAAATATATGAATCCTTGAGATACAAATGCTTACTTTCTGAATACAGATTAAGTTTTTTATGTTTTTCTTATATAATATATACAAAAAAAAAAAAAACTTATTTGAAAATAATGAATTTAAAGGACTCTGTATTAATATTTAAATATGATAATTGTTTTCAGTATTTCAGACTAAACAATACAAAAATATGAGATAGTTACAGACACGAACTCTTTATTCTCACAAGATACAATATTAATATTTTCTTTCTCTCTTTTACCCCCTTTTCACAGATGTGCTCAATGCTTTCAGAGTTTTCCTGGAGGAATATTTTATGAGGTTTGTATCTATTTTTACATTTATTTATTTTTTCAAGTTTGTTTGAATTTGACATAAAAATTTACCTGAACTGGATAAACCAAACCTTGAAGTCAGAATTTGAGGGAGGGAGGAATCTGGCATCACTGGTGAATTTGATAATAGAATGTTTCGTTCATCTACTTCATATTTTCGAGAAATTTATCTTCAAAAATACTACCTCTAATTCCTTAGCTCCTTGTTTTGCATGAACTAACAAAACGTGTGACTTAAATTTAAAGGGTTATTTCTAATGCACATATACCACTTATCAAGGCCGATAGGCCACTCAAGGATAAGGGTTAAAGAGTGTAGAGTAGTCAAAAGGATAATATAGTAATCGATAGTAATGGAAGTTCGGTAAATTTGTTAACTTAAGTGGAACGGCTCATCAGAAACTTGTTCACGTTGGACTTGAAGACAACCATATTATAGACAGCTGGAAAGCAGGAAAACGGAAGACAATTCCACAGGCGTGCAGTTCTAAGAAAGAAGCTTTGATCATGGAATCTATGTTTAGGTTTAGGCACTGATAAAGAGTGGGGAAAATTATTGATAATGTTTTCAGCTAGTCTAGTGTTTCTTGTGAAAGTTTGGTGAGGGGGGACCATAGATTGGAGCTCAGTCGAACACTTTGAAGACAGAAAAAGATTTCTTCAAGACTATGTGGAATGAGGAATGTGACTGTCAAAATATTTCATTAAAATGTCAAGAAATATGAAATATACTATTAAAAACAAAGCTATAAGTTTCTTTATGCTTAAATCTTGCATTCAATCGAAATATGCTTCTTACATCGTTGGCATTTTTAGGGGCTAAAGAAAAAACTATTATATTTAGCTGACCAATCAGGAGAAGGAGAGGGAGTTACCTGTCTCTTCAGTTTTTAAAAAAAAATTTTTTTTAATACTTGAGTCACTATTTATCAAGATCCGAAGGCCACTCGAGGATAAGGGATAATGAATGTAAGGTGGCAATGTAGTAATCGTTAATGGTGTAAAATAGGTAGAACTTGATTATTTATGGGGACAACTCAATAAGTTTACATTGGATTTGAAAGCTATGTTGTATTCAACCAGGAAGCAGGCCAGCAGAACAGTGTTCCAAAGACAGGCAGTTTTGGGAAAGAAGTTTTGTTCATGGAATCTGCATTTAGATTTATAGTGGTTGTAGCTAATCAAGTTGAATCTCAAAAGGGCTTGACCTCCCTTCTCTTGCTTCATTAACTGGTCAAATCACTACTCTAGTGTAGATGCCTCTATCTGATTTTAATTTTCCAGCTATGTAGAAAACTGAATAAGTAGTTATTTATCCTAGTTATATGTATTTCTATTATGTTAGTATTCTAGTTAGAACAATCTTTTTTTCTATCTTTTTTACTTTTATATTTAGAATCTATTTTATGATAATGAATTTAGCATGTAAATATTAAGTTTTTATCTTTCGCCATTAGGTACTTGTGTATTACTGTCATAGGACATTCTTTTTGTTTTCATTTTGAAGATCGCAAAACGGGGAGAACATTCAATTTCAGAATGAGGGGAGAAGCAATTCAATTTTAGAACTGGGGGAAAGGCAATTCAATATTTATTGAAATAAAATTAAGAAAATTCTAATAACATAATAATTTTTTTTTTTTTTGCAAAATATAAATTTTCATAACAGTCAAAATTCTGAAATGAATGAAAGTTTTCATTATATAAAAATGTATGACTTAAAATTTATAAATATTTTTGAACGGTCATTATTGGGATGTGTGTGAGTTTGTTTTGAGAAAACAATTTTTTTTATAAAATTTTATTTTTCGTAACAATGTTAAAATGTTTATTTTCATAACAAATAAAATAAAAATAATCATTCAAATTTATAGGATAAACAGTCATTGTTGGAATATGTGATTTTTGTCTTTGAAACCAAGTTTTTTTGTTCAGCGATACTGTTTCCTTATTAGATTGAACAGCCTGTTCTGAAATTAAATTGCCTTCCCTTGTTCTGAGATCTTCAAAATGAAAACAAAAATGTCTCATGAGAGTAATGCACAAGTGCCTGACATTGTTATTTGAAAAGGGTAAAAAAACGATGCCTATATATCTTATGGAAAGATGAATCTGGTGGCAACCATACCACCTTTTTCAAGCAATGAAAAAATACATCCATTCTTAAGAATCTGTGCATTTAACAATGAAAATGCTTCTTCAAACTGAAACATGATGAACATATGAAGTGATAAAACCTGTCATAAAGAAGCGTGGACACATCTAATAAAAAGAAAAACTACTTCAACTAATTAAAAAATTCATCATTTCTTTAAATGGTAGGTTTCTATTTTATTTGTTATCAATCCACTCACTTTTAGTTTCTTAGAGCATTATATGAAATATAAATTTTGTCGTTGGAATAGTAAAATAGATTGGAATCTCTAATATAAATTTGCAGCCATCCTATCATCCATTTTATGGATTCAAATTTCAGGTCAGCACATCATGGCTCTCAGTGTCTGAAACCTATACATGTCCTCAATGTGTGGCCATGAACCAGACATATGGAACAGTTCATTCTTTCTCTGACCATGCTCTTATATTAGAGCTACAACGCTCTTTTTGAGTGCCTAAATATTATATGATCAGCAAAAATTTTCAAGCTAAGTTGAATAATTTTACTAAATGTTTATTGATTTCTTTAGATTTCCAATATGTTATTGTGTCCTGATATTGATTTCTGATATATTATTGTGATCAATCAATTCCTACTGTATTTTATTACTTTTGTTTGGACTTGTGTGACTTTTTCCTTTAAATGCATTTTACTTTTGTTTATTATTTAGGGTTTGAGGGTAGGAAACAGCTATTAAGCAAAAAAAAAAAAAAAAAAAAAAAAGTAAAGTACTTTATAACCCATTCATCATGTCTGCTTTACAAAAATATAAAATACTTTTTTGTTGTTTTAATTTCTTAAATCTGAATAGAATTTCATGTACATGAATACACAATACAGTAGAACCCTGCGATACGGTGGTCCTGTGATACGTTTTTTTAGGTTACGATGTGGAATGTTTTTCCGACCCCCTGGTTACGATATTTGCCCCACCTTACAGAGTTATTTATAATGTTATTTGATTATATACATGCATATTATATACTGTACTGTATTTTGTTACTAATTTTTAATATGTACTGTATAAAATTTTGCTGAGGCCCTGCCATATGGTGATTTCACCTTACGATCCCAACCCTGGAACGGATTAATGCCGTATTCCAGGGGTTCTATTGTATGCTTAATTCATACTAAGATGCTGTGGTTCTGCATAGTATTATTCTCAACATGAAATTAGTGTAAATCAGTCGACTTTAATCCATGCAAGACTTTGTTTCATCTGAAAGGTCATAGATTTTGAACTCCATAGAAAATCTATGATCAAACAAAAATAAAAAAAACATGGCTTCAAAAAAGTAACCGTAAAGTGTTGTAGCTTTGAAATAAATAAAAGAAATTCTAATATTTGGCATACAATGCTTACATCAAAATTGTGATTGGGGCGGGGTCTAAATACTGACCTTTTTTTTTTCTCTAAAACGAATTAAATTATACAAAAACATCATGATCTACAAAGCTGAAAATAAACTCATCTTGTTGGTCCCCCAACAAAGGAGGGATTGGACTTAGTAATTCACTCCCGTCTGTCCGTCCGTCCCTCCATTTGCACTTTTCTCAATAACCACGCCTTGGGTTTTTTTTCTTTTGAAATTTTGCACAAGCATTAGTCATGGTGAAAATAAATATTTCACTTGTGGACGGGGGGGAACACTGCATGCTCGGCTTGTTTTCAAATGATCAAACTTCAATTGTTTTTATCTCTTAAAACATTAGTTAATGGTATACATGTTGTGAACAATGTTACCGAATTTTGTCAGTTTGTAGTAAATTTGATAATTGGTGTGTACCATATCCAAAGGTGCTCAATACCATGACAAGTACAATAAATATGATTGTGTTGTTGTATATGGTTTACATCAAAATCTAAAGGTTTCAACCTTACAATCTTTGTGTAGTAAACCATTTGACTTTTGTATAATCTGGGTTCCACTCTCTATGTCTACTGATTTATTTTGACATGTTGACGTTAGCCATATACAATAATACTGTATTATACACCCACACATCCTCACAAATGATATGAATGTTTTCAATAAAAGAATTTTTGTATATTTGGTAAATATTATTGTATTTGCTGGTCTGGCGCATCTTAACAATACATGTTTAAGATACAACACAATTCAGTCTCTAAAATTATTTCAGGTTAATCATGTGTAACACAAAAAAGGAGGAAAAATTTGTGCTTTTGGAATGTGGAAAAGCTTGTTTAATCTGTTGTGGATTCAAACAAAATCTAAAAGTCACTTCCGACAGATTTAGAAGTTAGCTACAGGATGGAACAATGAATTTGTCGCCCTAAAGAAAACAACACTACAGCTTTTTTTTTTTTTTTTTTTTTTTTTTTTTAACTTTTATTGAAAAAATCAATTCAGGTAACTTGATTATGTAGTAGAGAGCTGACATCTATTCGATGTAGCCGCCTTCAGCCTCAGTTACCCTCTTGATGTGAGTCCAGAACTGGGAGCATGCTTTTTCCACAAGTACTGGCGGAAGCTCGGCAGATGGCAGCGATCAGACTGGCTTTGTTGTTGTGGGAGGTTATGTTGGTGATGTTCTCAACATATGACCAAACGAAGTAGTCCAGCGGGTTTAGGTCAGAGGAGGAGGGGGACCAGTGAGGGAAGGGTACAAAGTTGTAACACTTCTTCTGAAGTCAAGCCTGGGTCACTTTGGACTTGTAGGCAGGTGCAGAGTTCTGCTGTCATACCCAAGGTCTGTCAGTAGTCACCGGATTGCATTAGGGGATTACCACACTCTTCAGCACATCCAGGTAGACTTTGATGTTGATTTTCAAGCCAACTTCAAAGATGTGAGGTGACATGATATGGCTCTCACTTGGAACCATACCAAAGACCATAACCATGGCCGGAAACTCTGTTGAGCTGTGCCCTCAAGTAGTGAATCGTCTGGATTTGCATTTTGAGAGTGCTTTCAATGGTCCTGTTGTCATAGTTTGGGTCAATAGAGAGCATGAATTGTACAGCGGCGCATCTCTGATCTCTGTGCCACTTTCAGACATGATAGAAGGCTCCTATCGCTTTTGAGATTTGCACACAACTGGTCAACTAGTAGATGGTCTGCAACAAAAAAAGAAAACCGGTTTTCATCAAATGGAAATGGAATCATATAGTCATTTTTGGGGCAATAATTTTATCATTCCACCCTGTATTTGTATATGTATGTATTAATTAGCCGTTATGAATTTTGAAACACAGCTGCTAGGTCTAAAGCGTTCAGATGTGAGTTATATTTATTTATTTATTTATTTATTTATTTTTTTTTTTTTATCCTCAGGGGATAAAAATGAAGTGGCATTTCTTCATAAAAATTCAGTTACCTACGATTTTTTGTGAAATTTTAACAATAGGTATTAACATCAGTTAATATTCTCCAAATTTAAGTTTTGTTAGGATATTTTAAGGGTTGTTTTTAAACTCTTATTTGAAAATGGAAATATTTCAGATTTGCATTAAATTTTATCCATGGTAATTGGACACTAATTAAGAAAGATTCCCTGAATTTCAATTTCTTAAGTATTTCAGACATTTTTTTTTCTAGAATCCAGAGCACATAATGGATTTTGATGTGAATTGTAATGTTGTCTGCAGCATGCATCTATGCATGGTGATTAAACCTACAGCATTACACATGTTTATGCATATTCAATCTCAAATGACATGCTTCGTAATGAGATTTTGAACATATTTGTACAGATGACGGCAGTAGCAATTTTAGCATATAAAGAGTATAAAAGAAAGAGCCAATTGTTAAATTCAGCAAAATACTTTTTCTTTATGTATAGAGACATACAATATTATTCGCATTAAGTTGGAAAGCACCAACATTAAACACTAAATTACCTGTCAAGGAGAATAGTAACTTAAGTAACCTGATAAAAAAAAAACACTCAATAAAAACGAGAGAAAAAGTTGTATATTTATGAAACGAAAAGATTAAATTTTCTTTACACCCAAATTTGATCAAAATAAGTTATCACAAGTAGAAATTGTAGAGAATTTCATCTCAAAGAGATGATTCATCAAAAAGATCATTCATCTATTTTCACATACTAAACTGGTTAGTTTGTCATAGCTAATTAATGCTTTCTGCTGTACAAACATTCTTTTCAGCTCAGCAGCATATTCCATATGGTGCCTTTGGGTGATGTTATGTTTTAGCACTCCTATTGAGCCAGGCAATTCAGTAAGGCTGCTAGAAACTTGTTTTGATTGCTATGATGTTTCATTGTAGCCAATAAATCTTGTATGCTTTTTTGAAAAATAATAATAATAATAATAACTGGTGGGACCTGTGGAAATTCCACAGGGGACTCCTTCATATGCAATATATTGATGTTGGCATTCTTTAGATGTTCAGTGTAAATGGAAACTATCTTATATTATTGTAGCTCTTTTGTTAAAACTACAAAAGTATTTATCTAAGCTAGCAGGGACGTCTGGCGTAAAGTATGCCTAAATATGATATCTTACTTCTTGCAGATTTCGTGTATATTATTATAGAGTTAATGTTCTATTGATTTTTATATATTATAAAGTTGTGATTTCAAAAAAAAAAAAAAAAAAATATCCATATGACTTGGGTGGATCAGCTTGAATTGAAACCAAGACCAAAACTTAGATAACTCGAGTTCCTTCAGCTATAATCGAAACCAAAACTTATGAAGAATTCTTGGTAAAATTATTTATTACAAGAAATGGAAGTCCATAACAATTAAATGACAGTCACTCGGATGTAAGCGTGACACACAAAATAACACACACACACACACTATCGTATTAATATATAGATAATAATACTTGAGTAGAATGATTGCTTGTGAATCTTTGGCAGTCATATTTGACCCGACCTTTTGTTTGGGACATAATATGCAATTGTGAATTTTGAATCTGCTTTTCTTTTGGGGTCATCAATATGTCCTGTCCATCATGATCTGTTACCACAAGAATGTTTGAAGGCAATGTTTGTCCATAAGTATTGAGAAATGCTTTTTGAACTTCTCCACTGTTAGATTTATTAATTTTGTAGAAACCCATGTGCATTCCAAGTCCGTATCTTTGACTTGCTGAGTTTAACATTGAAGTTACTAGATACAAGTACGGCACAATCACATTGAGACACCACTTCTTGCCAGATCACTGAAGTTAAGCAGCATTGAGCCTGGCTAGTACCAGATGGGTGACTATTTGGGAAAGCTAGATGCTGTATGTACCTTCGCCCTGAAAAAAAAAGAACTCCTCGCTACAAAAGCATCTACAAAGTTGTAGATGGCCTAGTGTTGCTCATGATTCTAATTTTTTAAATAATGTAGATTACAGAAAAAAAAAAGTAAAACTAGATAATTTGCTTGAAAGGTGATACAAATATTGACATAGAAGAAGTCACAGTCCCTCCTTCGAGTGAAATTGCTTTTCTTATTTTATCCTGTTCCAGTCATGTAAAGTACATAGAGCAAAAAAAAACATCTTTTTACATAAACCATCTTCTGTAAAAACAAAATAAAGAAAAATTAAGTTGAAAAATAAAGCCTTAAAAATCTTAAGGTTTTGCAAGTTTCATTGAATACAAGGAATTTAAATTTCGGAATTTTGCCCCCCCCTCCCACCCCACCTTTTTTCAACTGATAAGAAAATATGAAAATGGCTGACTTGTTTTTGAAAACATAGAAATGTATTAGTTTTAGTATTTTACACTATTTCATTTTATTTAAATAATTAATTATGGTAAATAATAGCCCCCCCCCTCAAAAAAAAAAAAAACTTGGATGCTGAGATCCATGATTGAAAATAGGACCTTTAGATGATCAGTTTGATATCATTTGAGCTATTTTGCTTAAATATTTATCATATAATTCTAAGCAGTTTTATTCATACTTTTTACTGTTATGTTTGTTTACATAATTATTGAAAAGTGTCGCCATTTTAAAATTCTTTGAATTATTTTTTAAAGAAACTGCATTGAAATACATTTTTTTCTTGTTAAAAATATTTATCAACAATTCACAACAGAAACTAACAAGCCAGAATGAAATATTGATTTTGTAGGAATCACCAGGAAATGGTGATTATATAGATAATGGACCTTGTTGATATGGATTGATGATATATTTTGTTTTGAATTAAATCTATTTCGGTTATCAACAGATACCAAATCTATGTGAGAAAATGACAATTTGAAAATTATTTAAAATTTCTTTAAGATTTTTCATTTTTTTTAAAAATCTGAATCTTTTACTCAGCCACCTGAACTAACCTTTAGACTATTGATGACACTGATGATAGAAGTAGCCATCTTGAATTTTTTTTTAACATTTTTTTTTTTTTACTACAGTTTTATTTAGTGACTAACTTGCAATTTTTTTCTTTTTTCCTGTCTAGTTTGAAGGGCGCAAATATTGTGAACATGATTTTCATGTATTGTTTGCTCCTTGCTGCCAAAAATGTGGTAAGTTATTTTGTTATCTGCCATCAGCTTTTCACTTAACAGAGCATAAATATTTGTGGATGCTTATGTATCAATTTTGTATATAGCCTATGCCACCCGCTATTAGGCATAGAATCTTTGTTCCATATTTCAGATGGGTTAGTTTAACAATTTTTTAGCCCTTTGGCAGCGTAAAATGTGGGAAAACAGTATTGATTTTTTTTTTTTTCTTTTTTTAAATTGAATCAGATGCAACATTTTGGAGTTGACCGACTTCTCAGATTATTAAAGATTTTTGTTACAGTTTGTTTATATATATATAAACAAATTTACAAGGTCATAACACTGGACATGCTAATACTTTGGACAGATGGTTGGTTAAAAACACAACAAGCCCTCGTCAGCCAAGAAAAAAAAAGTTTGTCTTTCACAGAAGAAACCATATATATAAGTGAAAATGTCTGTGTCTGTCTGTGTGTACATTTCCCTACACAATAACTCTATCAATTTTCGGTCTACAGACTCGAGATTTGACATAAGGCATATTGAGATTTGGGAAAATCTTTTTGATGTTCATAACTAGAAATTTGTCTGTCAAGTGGTCAAAGTTCAACAAATATATATTTGACCTTTGAGAACTCTACCAAACTACTCTGCCAATTTTGAGTCTAAACACTTGAAATTTTAGATGTAGGTTCTTTGGACATGGATCAAACTTTATAATTTGATTTGAGCCCAAAACAATCAATGTTAAGGGGTCAAAGTTAAAAGAAAAAAAAAAAATTGAACTGCGGCCTCTACCAAATTATTCAGCCAACTTTTGGTCTAAATATTTGAAATTTTACATAAAGTGTATTCAGACATAGGGCAAGCTTTTTAATCGGTTTTTGGCCAAAAATTTGGCTGTCAAGAAGTCAAAGTTCAAAAAATTTTACATTTGCTGTCTCTAGCAAACTATTAAGCCAATTTTGGGTCTAATCATTTGAAATTTTACATAAAGTGTACTCAGACATGCAGCAAGCTTTTTAATCAGTTGTTCGGCGAAAGTTTCGCTGTCAAAAGATCATGCTTGAAATAGCTGATCTTTGCAGACTCTAACAAACTCCTCCACCAATTTTAGGTCTAAACACTTGAAATTTTAAATGTAGGTTACCTGGACATGGGTCAAACATTTGAATTTGACTTGAGCTCAAAACAATAAATGTTAAGGGGTCAAAATTGGAGTAAAAGTTTAAAAAATGTTCTGCAGTCTCTACAAACTTTTCTCTATAGTAGTTAAGGAAGCCTATTATATAGAAAGGCATTACCGTACAAATGCACACTTTTTAATATATACATATGCATATAAAGTTATGAACAATAAATAGGGACCGAGCAAAGCCAGGCTGAACTGTTAGTATATACTAAAAATCGATTTTACCTGTTTTCAATTAGCAGGCAGTTGGAGAATTTGATTAAGTATGGAATACGGACTTCAACTGACTTAAATGCAAAAACCAAAAAAAGGACACATATTGGTCGACACCAGTTTACCTAAACCTTTGTACTTGTATCACCTGTGTAAACAACAAGTGTACATTTTTTATATAACTTTAATTAAAGTTTAGATTGCTATTTTTATTAAAAATGATAATAAAAACAACTTATATTTACAACTAAGATTTATATGCACCAAACTTTAATGAATAGATTTTGTACAGATAAGAACACAGAATTTGAAAAAGGCACAAACAATGATAATATAAAAACAAGTTATATTACTTACAAAACATTTTTATTTACATAACTTTAATTAAAGTTTTGCAAATAATATAACTCCTTTTTATTATTCTTTTTAATAAAAAATATCAATTCAAACTTTAATTAAAGTTGTGTAAATGTATTTAAAAAAAACTCACTCTTTTTGTTTACAGAGGCGATATGAGAGCGAAAATCAAGGTTGTCGATTCGTCTTTTTTTTTTTTTTTTTTTTTTTTTAAGCATTGAAGTTAGTTGGGGTCCGTATTACATACTTTGCCCACAAAATTTAATACTTTTATCTTTACAAAGATAGTCTCTCAAGAATAGCCTTTAAGATTAAAAACATGCACTAATTCTATATAAATGCAAAAGTATATGCATGTATTTTAAAATTTATTTTTTGTCATTGTAGTTGAATACAAATAAGAACATAATGTCTGTAATGTAATATATATATATATATATATATATAGTGAATAAATGTAAAAGTTTTTTTTTCACTTAATGACATATAACCTTCAAAAAACAGCTTATATTTAATTTCTATGCTACAACATACACGTATTCTTTATTTGCATACTTATTTTATAAATAGTTTCTAATAAATTAATAACATATATATATATATATATATATATATATATATATATATATATATATATATATACAACAGTTTTGTCAACAGTAATATTGTAACTATGAATAATGTTATTTAAAGCAGTTTAATAATAATAACAAAAAAAAAGATGGTTTCAAAAATTTTGAGAATTTAATTTTCATTAGTTTTCAAGGGAGGTAATTTGTATAAAAACTTCCAGTTTTGATACCATCCTTTCAGTCCAGCAAAAATGTATGACCAGAAAGAGCTTACATGTGTGTGACATTGGTGCATTTGTTATTGGCATACCGTGTTCGAGTTCTGTCAGATTTATTGTACTCCTTTCACTAAATCCATCTTTACTCCTCCCAGTTATGGGTGAAATAGTAGTATAGCCTATGTCGAACCGTTAACTCCTATTTACTCTTCTCGTGATGACAAAATTAGACAAGGTAATCTTAATGAGCAATCTGGATTGGAAGAAGAATTAAAATAAGTATTTCTCTCCCTGGATGGAGAAGAAAAATTCTGAATTAACAAAATTTACCTGCTAATTTATGAGGTTAATAGTATTGAGTTATGTACAAAGAAATTTGAGGAAGAACTATAATTGACAATTCTTGCAACAAATCTCACACTTAGCCACACACACACACACACACATATATATATATATATATAAGGGAGAGAGATTAGTCATCCAGTGTTTGGTTGTATCACAGTTCTTCAGTGTGGCTAGACAAGGCAGTACTTCTAGCTGAGATTGAAGCCTGACTGTTTTCTTTTCTTTTTTTTTTTAACAGTCAAACATCTTACCAGCATTTATACAAACTGCACAATAAAATCTTAATTTTTATATACATATTATCAGCTGTCTAAAGGGCTCTATTCTTTTATAAAAGCTATACATCATTGCTTGCTAATGGTATCCAGGGATCTCATTTACCGAAGTGCTCAATGAACGAAGGTGTTGGGTACATAATGAAGGGTATATACTTATTTTAATGAGTCTTTTTGTTTTCAGTTTTTAAAATGGGGATGTTTTGTTTATTTTCAAGGCTACTCCTCCCCTTTCCTGTGTTTTATCTCTCTTTTTGTGATATTTTTTATTTCAACCTGAAACTTTGAATATCCAAATGCGATGCTGCATGTAAATTTACATGAACAGATTTTAAGATGTCGATTTACATTTACGCATGACAGTTCCTCTTACAGAGATCTGTAGACATATGAACATGCTATTTTCAACTTGAGTATTACAAACTAACAGACGGACGGACAGAGCATCTGACAGAGATAATTGGACACATTTACACTGAAATGACTATTCATTTTATAGATTTGATGGTGAAAATGCTATTTCGATTTGAAGCGTGTCCGACCTCTGATGTGTGGCCATATCTAAAAAGCACATTCAACCCCTCTGCTCCGACCACCTGTATGAAACTATTTGAAGTGTCATATAGATGTTGTAAAGAAGTGGGGAGGGTACGCCCATGTAGATATAACTATTCTAAATACCATCAATTAGTTTTGCTTATCGGTGACTTTTCCCCTACCCTAATCTCCCTCAGACTTCCTCTGCCTTTCCACCCATCCTTTATGCTTGTTAGGCATGAAAATAAGACACATTTGCATATTAGTCTATGAACAACCCCCCCCCTCAGCACACACACACACACACACACACACACACACTGATATTAACTGCCTTTGTCTCTTCGTTGATTATTATCATTGTCAGTGTGCATTTTGGTTCCACCCTTGTTTTTCTTGTATGATCTCGTTTCCACCCTCCAGGCCTACCAATTTACTTTGAAAATTTTGGGTCAGTTCTAACCCCCTCATGCCCCACCGGTGGTGCATTTATACTGCTTTTATCATCCAATTTTTTTTTTTTCTTAACTCTCAAATTTTCAGAGTTTCCAAAAAAAAAAAAAAAAAAAAATTCACATATAAAATGAAAAGTAATATGTATATATATCGAGTTTGTATAAAAAAAAATATTTTTGAAGTATATATTCCTTAAAATATAGTCAAAATTGTTCCAAATAATAGCATATATTCAGGCACTTCTGTAGATGTTACACACACGCGCGCACACACATATTAGCAAGGAGACCTTAAGTTGCCCAAGATTGAATGAGGTTCAACAAATGTTCCATCCTCTCATACTTTTATGGTCATTGAAATTTTTGAAATTGTCCATTTTTCGATCAAATTAATTGATTGCCTGCTCTCGTCAGGGATTTATTGTGGTGTGCAGGGAGGAAGCTTCACATGTCTCTCTGCAATGAATTAGTTTACAATATATTGTAGTCTACATTGCACTGTAGAGAACCTATGGTTTATTATTTTATAAAATTATTTTTATATAATGGTTGAATTAAAGTTTAAAATGCAAAAATCAAGTATCATGGTTCAATTGTGCTCTAAATAGAAACATTCATTTCGAACACACCCCTGTCTTATCAAAGAACCTATTGTTGATTTTATACAATGGGCCTTTCAGCTTGCGCAGTGATAAAACTTCTCAAATGCAGTGGTAATGTTAGGTTGTATAAGGGTGTTAACTTTGTTCAAAATCAGACTGTTCCTTCTTTAATCAGATAATTTTAATTTCCGATACTTATTAGAGGCACTCCCATACACATCAAGTAGATTTGTGTGAAATTTCTTTAAAAAATTGGCCCAGCTGTTTCGGAGTTCATAGGGAATGAACTCATTTACATGCATACACAAAGTGCCTTATATATATAACACCTTGTTTCCTAGACGGTTTAAAATCTAGTGGGGAATGATCTCTTATCCTCCCTGCAGCTACCTTTTCCTCACAGACTAGATGTTTCTAATCTCTTTTCTATCTTTATTTTCATGGAAGGTGCTCGACTGAGCTTCAGTATCTGGTTCCTTCTTGTAACTCCTTGTAAGGCATTTACAGAAATAATTCATTTTGCTACCACATAAAAAAAACAAAAACAGGCAAAACTTTTTCGATCTTCCTCCATAATTTCCATGAACAGTTTCTTCCAAAAGTTTCCTATCCGTGGAACATATTACCATGGAACGGCTTTTCTGTAGATTATAGCTTGGTCATCTTCAAATTTAATGCCAACAGATAACTGCCATGAACCACACACACACACAAATATTCAAACTTGATCTATTCCATTATTCTCAATCATCTCATAATATTCTTCATTTCTCAACTGATGATTATTCCATCTCATTAATCCCTATTCGCGAGTTGTTTTTAGTCTTAATAAGTGTGACCCATTAGTATAAAAGACATTAAGTTGTAATCTTGTCTTTCTGTTCACAAACGTCTCATAAAGTTTGAGATAGACCATATAACTCCAAAAATATATATTTTGAAACTACATTATAGACGTTATTTCAATCAGAAATTTTAATCAAAAGAGGGGTTTGCATTCACGCCTAACATATATAGAAAGGAAAAAATAACATTTTACTTTGAGTTATAATATGAAAATTAAAAAATATATAATAAAAAAAATAGTAATGGCTTGGAGTAGGAGTTTACAATTAATGGCTTGGAGTAGGGTCCTAATTGCATGGTAGATAAAGGACTATTATTTCAATAAATATCACTTTACTTACAACACTGCCCCCCCTCCCCCATTCAATCCATGCTGAGTACATCTTTGGGTTTTACCTCTAAAATTGAATATTATAAAATGTAAAAGATAATATTTTGTTATGGGATGAATGCAAGAGATGTAGAGTTTTTCATTTAATATTAGGCAACGATGGTCTTCCTGCTAGTGTGTATATAATCTAGCTATCTATCTATCTAATATATATATATATATATATATATATTTACTTCAACAGTGCTCAATACATAAGTAGAGCTAGGTAGTAAGTTATGAAAATATATATGGCAATTAAGCTACACAAAATATTCCATGTTTCATTCTTCTGAGAATTTGTCAGGCTTATCAAGCTTATAAGCCTGTCGAATTCTCACGAGGATGAAATATGGAATATTCTGTATAGCTTAATTGCCATATATTTTCATAACTTACAATATATATATATATATATATATATATGTGTGTGTGTGTTTAAGTAAAATTATATAAATTATTATAAACATCAGAAAAGACCCTATATAGATCAATCTACGTTACGACAACTGTCTTGTCAGAAGGTCAATGTAATTAAAACCTATACATAAGTCAAAGTTGTTTGATATCTATCTATATAAATACATCTATATATATCTTTTCATGTGTATACTCTTAAAATAGAAATTTTTTTGCTTATAAAGAAATATGCATGACAATATAATGTCAGTAAAAAAGAATTCTATAGAAAGCATCACATATTTAAGTATCCATCTTAAGTGAAAAGCTAAGATTAGTTAATGTTGGATTTAAAAATGTTCTAAAAAAAAGGTCTTTAACTAAGACTAGTTTACACTTAATACTTAGATAGGTACTTAAATAAATATGCAAAACTGAATCTTCTATGGAATTCCTTTTGTCTGATTATATTGTCATGCATATTTATTTGCAAGCAAAAAAAAATTTCTATTTTTCTGAAGAGTATATGCATGAAAAGATTCGATATTGACATAATAATAACTGATTGTTTCTGCACAATGAAACAGATCTGTAAAATATGTGTGGAGGATGGGAGTGGCCTGTTTAGACAATAAATGACATGTTTTAATTAGTTTAAGATTACGGTACATCATCTTTGCTAATACAATGTTAAAAAAAATAGTGTATTAGCCATTTAATTATATATGATGAGATGATTAACATTGAAACATAGATTGATTCATGTAGGGCTTTTTCTGATGTTTATATGATTTTACTTATAAAAGCTCTACCTATGTATTGAGCACTTTTAAAGAAATATTTTTGGATACATTTGAACTTATTTAATTATATATGAAGGGCATTCCAAAAGTAATGCCTGCTATTTTTTATTCCGCCCAAATGGATCAGAGGGGATTGCAAATTGTATTGTTATGATGACTGAATTCATGTATTTATGACATGAAAGATTCATCTCTATCTGTTGCAGATACTGACAGTTCGAGATTATAAGCAAGTAACCTCTATCATGCACATGTGTCAGTAGAAGAGATGTGGCATTGAATTTCTGGCAAAAAAAAGATAGATCTAAGGCTTTTGACAGGGTATGGCACAAAGGTCTTCTCAGGAAAATCAGATCATACGGTATCACTGGAAGAATACTTAACATAATTAAATCCTTCTTAGATAAGAGAAAAATCTAGATTGTCCTCAATGGCCATACATCTAAACAATATGATATAAATGTGGGAGTGCCTCAGGGGTCTATCCTTGGACCTCTATTATTCCTAATATTCATAAATGACCTCCCTGACAAAATTGCCTGTCAGATGGGTATATATGCTGATGACACCACGCTCTATAACACACACAAGAAAACAAATGAACACATATCTAAAGAAATGGCAAAAACACTAGAAGATGACCTCCAATCTGTAGTGGAATGAGGACAAAAATGGATGGTCACATTCAATGTTGCCAAGACTAAACTTGTTTCCTTCAATAACTACAAGAAACCTTCTCTACCATCAATAGCAATGACCAAAGACTCTTTATCTGAAAGCACATCTTTTAAACTCCTCGGCCTAACGTTCACAGTAAACATGAGTTGGAACAATTACATTGAGAGCATTGCCAGGACCGCTGCAAAGAAGGTAGGTTCTCTCTAACGTGCTAGAAAGCTACTGATGCTTGAAAGTATCCTGTACCTCTATAAGGCCACCATTCGCCCATGTATGAAGTACTGTTGTCATATTTGGGCTGGTGCATCTGCTACTAGTCTCTCACTCCTGGACAAGGTTTAAAAGAGAGTCGCCAACCTAATAGGTCCTGAACTATCATCCAAGCTTCAGCCTCTGTCCCATCGACGCAATGTAGCATCCATCTGCCTGTTCTACAAGTACTTTAACGGTGAATGTTCTGACGAGCTGCAAGCACTTGTATCCCCTCGACGTAAATAACCCCGACAAACCTGACAAGCAGTAAAATCCCACCCCTTCACAGTTGAGATCCCTAGATGTAAGAGAGCCTTCTACTCCAGTAGTTTCTTCCCCAGAACCGCTAGACTTTGGAACTCCTTGCCAGATTCCTGCTTCCCCAACTGTACTGACATGCAGAAGTTCAAGTGTAACGTGAATCGACATCTTGCTGCCCAACTCCCCACCTAGTACCCCTGTAGTCTGTGTCCCTAATAGTAGCCCCCTACATCAAAGTGGCAATGTGCCTTGTTAGGGATGAAAATGTAAAAAAAAAAAAAAAAAAAAAAAAAATGCATTGAGAACAGTGCTGATTATGTAAAAAAAATAAATTCTGGAGCTCAAAAGGTCACTCGTTTTAATGGTACCACTCCCATCTTAGTAGCTCTTTAACTTTTTGAGTTAAAAAATAAAGACGGCATTACTCTTATATAAGTGTTGGGATGATTAATCCGAATCAGAAATCGGAACCTTTTTGGGTATCAAAAAATTTTTGCCCAATTTTTTATTTCAAAAACGATGCTTTTAATTTTTTTTTTTTTTTTTTTCTGTTATTAAAACTTAATTTTTTATTGCTAGCACTTGGTGAAAAATCTCACAATGTATTTATCAAAACTTTACATACAATGCATAAAGGGAAAGTTTGTCAAATCTAAAAGAAAATTATATTGTAATCTAAAAATAGATGAGGAGCCCCCACCCCCTCATGAAATTCTACTTAGACGATTTAAAAATTGGAATCGTTAATTTAGAACAGAATCGGGGGTGGGGAGAATATTTGAATTGCCCCATTACTAATACATATATATATATATATATATATATATATATATATATATATATATATATATATGAGACACATTGTCAAGGTAGCTGTATGAAAACTGCTCCAACTAGAAATCTACCTGTTTTTGTTTTTAGCCCACTCCCACTCCACCAGAAGATTTTTAAAAGTTGTTTCTGCATTTGTTTTTTGTTTACTTTACCCAACCCAACTATCACTTTTCACCTCAAAAGAACATCTTCTGTTTCTGATTTTCTCATCATTTATTAAATAGCACAAAAAAAAAAATAATCCGCTCTCCAAACTGCATGTGTGATATAATCTCAGAAATAATATATTTTTCTCAATATGTATGTAAATAGGAACTCCTTAGTTTTTTTGGTTTTTTTTTTCATGTCCGTTTTTTTTTGTTTTGTTTTTTGTGTGTAAATTAACAAAGACAGTCAATTCTTGCCTTTCCAGAAAGTCTCTTTTAAAAAAAATCCTTTTGGTTTCCAAAAATCAAAGACAGTCAATTTTTATTCTTTCCTTTCCAGAAAGTTTCTTTTTAAAAATACCCTTTTGATTTCGAAAACTCACATAATGTAAAATAAGGCAACCTATTTTAATAAACAACTTTTAAAATTAACAAATGAAATGTACAATGACTATTAATTATGTTAAGAAAAGTATTTTAAACCACATTTCTTATGCCTAAAAAATATTGATTTTAAGGTATCTTAACCATTTTGATGTGAACATGAATGTGTAAATATCCATAGAATTTCACAATTCTTTCACATGTAGATATAATTCTTTCACATGTAGATATAATTCTTTCACATGTAGATATATGAATATATTCATCTATATCAAAGTTAATTTTTAAATCCATTTACATAAAAAAACATATCAGTCTGACACAAATCATATTTGATTTAACATTTATTTTACATGATGTGGATGGCTTTTAGATATACTAACGTCTCTCTGGCCAGGTCTTTATTTATCCCTCTTTCTCTAGGATCCATTCCTATCTCTTCCTTACTCATGTTTTCCTTTATTTTCCCCCGTGAATTTGAACCTAATATTTCAACTGTTCTACATCTACTAACCTAAGAACTCTCAACATAGCCATAAACTATACAAGGTCCAATTCTTAAATTCCATTTTTAATTTATTTGTTTCAATTTATTCAGTAATCATCAATTTTTCAGATCATAAAAATAGAAATTTTGAAAAAAAAAAAAAAAAAAAAAAAAAAAATTTCCAAGGGAGATAAATGTGATTGATTATAGTTAACATTTCTAAAACATTCATAAGAATGTGGATTTTCCAATTAAAACTTTTTTTACATTCACAATTTTTATTAGCAGTTTTTTTTTTTTTAATTTTTTTTTTTACAACGATAGTTGTAAGCTGCAACAACTTTTTTTCTACATTTTTTACGACTTAATAAGAGATTAAATGCGACAATAGGATTTTTTTTCTCTTCCAAACAAAACATTGTAATAAAACAAAGATGAAAAAAGGCTGCAGTGGCCTTTTTGTTTTTTACTGAACAAATGTTATAATAACACCAACATCTAGTTTTTAAAATAAATAATAAATAAGTTTTTGTTTAATAAAAATTACAATACTGCAACAACTATCGTCGTATTTTCATTTTTTGTATCGTTAAAAACTAGATGTTGGTGTTATTAATATTTTAAGCTTTGTTACAGTAAAAAAAAAAAAAGTCGCCACAGCTTTAAAAGTTTCATCCTTGTTTTATTTAAGAGTTTCATTCTTTTGTATTTTTTTTAAGTTTAAAAATTAATTTCTTAATAACCTTACCATAACATTTACTTTTTAAGAAAAAAAAAAAGAAGCAAAACTTCTTTTTTAAATGTTTTCATCTAATGAAAATAACGTGGGTTCGTTGGCTTTCTCTTAATAGTCGTGTAAAGACTACATTTTGTATTATTAATGTTATCAACTTTGTTAAAAATTTCGTTGCAGCTTTTTCTTTTTTAATGTTTTGATTTTAAAAAAATATTCCATCCTAAATTATGAGATGAAAAATGAATGAATCTTTTACTAAACGGGAGTTGTCTCCCTTTGCACAGGGACAAATTGTAAAACAGCACCACTTTCTGCAATGAATTAAAATATAACATTTATGCATATTTTACGATCGTGCAACGCCGGGCGGCTTGCAAGCGTACTATATTTCAGTGCTTGCTTCAAAGGGAGGGTAGTGTAGTATATGTTTATTTATCATGACATCATCTTTCCAAACATTATCACTTCCTTTTGGGGGTTGGTGTAGTATTTATTCTATGGTTATGATACTATCCTCCCAGGAATTCTCCCAGACATTACCTTCTCTTTTGTTAGTTTAGTGTAGTATATGTTCATTCATTATGGTATTATCCACCCAAGCATTATCTTGTCCTTTGGAGTAGGGAGCAATATAGTATGTTTTATCATCATGATACTATCTTCCAGGTTAGCAAAAATATGCAATCAGAGAGAGTATATATTTGCTAGTATCTTCTGGGTCTGACCTTTACTCCTGATCTGAGATCTGAGATGGAACATGTACATCAAATCTGTTGCCAAGGCTGCTGGAAAAATGGTGGTATTGTTCTACCACTCCAGTAGATATCTCAGTGCTGATGCAATTCTCTACCTGTATAAGAGTCAAGTACATCCAAGGATGGAGTACTGTTGCCACATCTGAGCAGCTCCTAGAAAAATCTTACCCTGTCTTGACAGAGTTCAAAATAGACTTTGTAGCCTAGTGGAGAATGCCCTTTTCTCTTTCCATGCAACCTTTTTCTCACAGAAGAGACATTGCAAGCCTGTCTCTGCTTTATTGTTATTTTCTTGGCAATTGCTCATCTGAGTTCCAATCTATAGTCTCCTTCTGTCCTAACTTTCATGAAAAACACTCGTCTAGCTGAAAACACTATTAATAATTTCCCCACTCTTTATCTGTGCTTTAACCTAACATAGATTCCATGAACAACGCTTCTTTCTTAGAACTGCACGCCTCTGGAAATCTGTTCTGCTTTCTAACTGACTATAATATAGTCTTCAAGTCCATCGTAAACAAATTCTTGATGAGCCGTCCCCTTAAGTAATCCAATTTACCAAATTTCCACTACTAACAATTACTACAATATTTTCTCCATTAACTACTGTACACTCATTAACATTTATTCTCGAGTGGCCTCTGGGCCTTGATAAGTGGTGACTCGTTTAAAAAAAAAAAAAAAAAGTAAATGAAAGATAGGCGGTAGAAGACTGGATGTTTATGTTATTTGCTTTTAGACTTATGCTTAAAAAATTGAAATTTAGTGGAAATGATCCCTTAGTCATGTGAAGTGTCTGAAGTAAGAGATCATTAGTTAGAAGGGTGAATCAGGATGTATAAACTCTACAATCCATGATTCTTGTGAGATTTGAAACCATGATTCTATGCATTAGGACAATATACATGTGTGTGATTTATTTATTGTATAAACAAGTCTGTATAAGGTACTGAATGCTCAATTGAAGAAGTTCTTATCTCTAATTTCAATGAAATTTCAACCCTAACGAAATCATATAAAAATTCTTCAACCTCAGAACATTTGATCACATTTCACTACCATAACAATGGACATTTAATTTTATGAAATTGAAAACTTTTCCAAGTCAGTAACTTAAATCATTTAAATATATTGCTGAAAAGAGAATCTGTCTGATAGTTTGGAAGTACTTGCGGGTTTGACTCCTTGTGTTGCAGGGTCTAACCAAAAGTATTACAGTGTTAAAATCTACCTACTGGGATGAATACTTAATAAACAGTTTGCAGCATAACAAATAGTGCTCAATGGTAAATTAGAGAGCAATGGTTTATTTGCCGAGTGATCCTGCTAGACTGTATTTGTTTTCTTTTGTTTTTTTAAATTGATATTATTTAGTGTATACAAATACAGATAATAATAAGAGTAAATTTAATCTTATGTTTAAAAAATTAGGATTGTTATTTGTGTTGCGTATAAGTTATAATTTCAAGCACTCAGGTGTTACTTGTCTCTTACTCTTGGTTCTGATGTAAATAAATTCAACTCCACCACTCGTTACTCTGCTGTCCAAAATTCAACACCAACGTTCGACATTCTGCTGTCCAAACTCTCAACTTCAAAATACGACTTGCTGCTCACAAAACTTGCTTCGTCAACGTCCAAATCTAAACTTTTCAGTCTCTCAAAACTCAAGCTTTTTTATTCCCAACCAGAGCATCTCATTTGCATATCACTTGACACACTCATAGCCATATAAAGAGAACAGTGAATATTATTTTTCTTTCTTCTTCATTCTTTCCGGTTGTCCCAGAACAGATTTGTACTAATTTTTAGCATCTTGTCTTTGGTAACATTGCTACCATTTCGGACCACATATTCCGAGATCAAATAAGATTCTCTCAGCATGGTCAACTGGTGCTACCAGATCAGGCTGTCTGAAGATATTGGCTTTTTTGAGACGAAATGCACCTAACATTGATACTTTTTGTTTTTCTACTTCCTTTGCAAAACTTTATGTTCTGCAAAATCAAAAACCCAAACAAAAAGAATAACCCACCTTTTCCCTCTTTCCATTTCCCCTTTCTCTTTCTATCTCTCCCACTTCCTGACTGGTTTCCTGACTTAAAATCTACCAAACATTAATACTATGACCCTTTTCCCTCTCCCATTGCAAAACCCATTCATGTTCTGTAGGGAAGGGAACAAAAACGATAAAATCCACTACAAAACAACAAAACCAACCACTACAAACTAGCATACAAATAGCTTGACAAATAAAAATCTATAAAATAACTGGATGCAACATGAATACCTAGATTCAGCATTAAAACAACCCGAAAAGGGTTGATGTTCCATAAAACAACCAAGCCAAACTCTACAAATAAATATTTGAAGATATAAAGAACTTGAAGCATAAAAACTGTTTCTGAAATAACTGGATTCGGCATTAAATAACCCAAAAAGGGTTGATGTGCCGTAAAACAAAACCATCAAACCAAACCAGCATGGTCAACGCATTGGCTCGTATGATGAATGGCGCACTTATTCCAAACTAAATCATTTAATCACGTAAATGAATAAATGCAAAAATTTTTAAATTAAACATTTTTTTTTCATCTATCCCAGTTATATATTAATATCAAAACTGGTTAGGCTAATTTAATTCTAATGATATGGGAATATTTTGAAATACTGTATATTAAGTAATCCCCAAACGACCTCAAACAACTCTCAATGTTGTTCATTTGCATATTTATTCATTTTTTTTTTTACGTTTCTAATAAATTGATATTCTGTAATATATATTTCTAATTTGTATACCCAATCAGTTTCATATATATATATATATATATATATATATATATATATATATATATATATATATATATATGAAAGATAAAATGCTGCCCAAGTTTGGACCATTCTAATTTTTTATGGCAGTTAACCAAATTTATTTTATCATTAATCCAAAATCTAAGTGACAAGGTCACAAAATCACATGTAATCACCCCCCTCCCCAAATAAAATGAAAATAAAAAATAAATGCAGCAAATTTAGTCCCATCCCCCAAAACGCTACATATTTAGTTGTCATAGCAAAATGTGAATTAGTTAACTGTCCTAAAATGCTAGATTGGCTTGGAAATGGGAGATTATTTTACTTAAAATGTATATACAAAATTGATTTTCCACTCTAATCTTTTTTCTTATCCTCTTTCTGCTAAATTTTTCAGGGTGTTCACACATCAAAAAAAAAAAAATCGAATTTTTTCAGCGTGATACCATTCTTTTACTCATTATCTCCTCCTTTGGGTGTGATTAGTTCATTAGAATATCATCTTTTAAGCTTAGCAAAATTTAAGACCTGAGGAAGTATATATTTGCTAGTGTGTAATGTGCAAAACACAGTAAAACCAACTTCATAAAATTGAGAAATCAGGCAAAAATGTAAATGATAAAATGTGGCCATAAAAACTTCATAAGAACATTAAGCAGATCTCGTATGTAAAAACTAATTTTTGGGTGTGGTAGTGTTGATGGGAAAAACATTTGGTGTTTAGAACTTGAAAATGTTTATTGTATTCTTGAGTTTTTCTTGAAGCAAATTTTTACCCATGACTCATGAAGGTGTTCTTAAGCCAAAGCTTATTTTCTCTTTCATCACTTTTAATCGCAAACCTTTAAAGTTGTATGTTGGTTAACAACATAAGAAGAAAACCTCGATTCATTTTCACCATTGACCTAAATCATCTCCTTATCCAATATCTACCAGCTGACATTTTTGCTTCCTCTCAAAATTCGTTTTTCTAATAAATAAACGTTTCTTCTTGAATTCTTTTCAACATTTTGCCAGTTCCTGTAGAATTGAACATTATATTCATGTATGCTATTTTTTTTTTTTTTTTGCCATAAAAAAAAAACTGACATTCACTGTTGAATCCACTTGCTTATTACCAATCTCCCAACATCCATAACAAAAGTCATAAGCAAACAAAAAATACCTGACAAATGATAAGGGGTGTGTGTGTGGGCGGGGGAGGGATTTATGAATGTTTTCTTTTTAATAAAATATTCATGAAGTGACCTTTTTTTTTTTTTTTTTTTTTTAATTTTTTCTCATTTCACTTTTTTCTAACTCTAAGATTTGTTTTTTTTTTTCTTTAAGAAAGATATTAAATAATAGCTTAATATTAAGCCATTCAAATGAAGAAAAACTTGAAAACATAAATTAGTAATAATGATAATTAAAACGGTTGTTTAATTGATGGATTATAATTTTAACTGGTGACATTGCAGCATTAATTTCAACTGATAGAAATTTGTATTAAGTTTAATAAGTTTTATTTCTTTTTGTATTATAAGTGCTGTATCTGATTGGTTTAAATTTTGTTACAAATGAAAGTATCCTTTTTTTTCACAAAAAAAAAAAATAATAATAATACAAACCAAATAATAGGAATGAATTATGTGGTCATTTTCTATTTTCAAAAATTTCTTCAAAAACAATTTGTCTTGCAATGTATCTAAATATTTTACTGATTGGTTGCTGAAACACGTTTCACTTGTAGTTGTGAGGGGAAATTTGCCCATATTTGTTTTCCAGATGATTTTTTTTCTGCCTATTTTCACTTTTTTTTTTTTTTAAATTCATTTTCTATATTAATAAATTGCTAAATAAAGTTTAGTCTTAAAAAATATATATTGTATCGATTTTTTTTTTTGATTTCTGATAGATTTCTGATAGATTTTTAAAAAAATAATTTGAAAATTGGGTTGTTTCAATAAATTTTTCCCAAATCCTAAACTGCTCTGTTGACTCCGTTTTTAATTTATTTTCTGCAGGAGAATTTATTATTGGCCGTGTAATCAAAGCCCTCAACAACAGTTGGCACCCTGACTGTTTCCGATGCCAGCTCTGTAATGGTCCTCTGGCTGACACAGGATTCATGAAAAATGCCGGAAGGTTAATAAAATATTCTTTTTATGTTTGTTTTTTATTTAAGACAATTGTCATTTTGAATTTGTCTTTATTTTTTAAGTATTTTCTTTTTAATAGGAGTTAATATTTTATTACTCTAGCAATTGGGTAAAATTATTTTAAGTTTGGAATATTCAACAGCAAATGTTTTCATTTTTTTTTTTTTTTTTCTTTCTTGAAGAAAACCCTGAAAGACATTCTTACAAAAATGAAGAACTTTGTAGTTTTTTAATTACTGTGAATTTCATTCAATATCTAGTGAACTAAAAAATAATCCTTCTAAACATTGGTAAATTTGTGGAAAGAAAAAAATTATTTTTACATTTTAAAATGGGGGATCGATTTTGTATAACATAAGTTAGAATGACTCAGAATAATTTAAGGTACTCCTGCAGTATTTTACCCACCGATTTCACGATCTTAGCCGAGCGTTGACGAACGCTTTCGGCGTTAACGCCGACGAAAGCCGAGAATTCGGAGCTACGGTGCAAGAACGCTAAAAGTATGTGAATAGCAACAACATTACAAGGAAAAGATATTACACACACACACAACAAAATGGATAAAATTAATACAAAAAATTTGGATAAAATAAATCACAAACACTTACCGTAAGTTTTTTTTAAAGTAAAATAAATTTATTTTGTTGAATATTTTTTTTTTTTTTGTTCATTTTGTTTTCCGATAGCTTTTTTTTTGGGGGGGGGGGGGGTAAGCAACAGTAATAAACACTTCAATGCATTTTTTTTGTGTGTGTTTTTAACAAAACGTTATTAAACAGTAACAACAATGTTTTTTTTTTGTTTGTTTTTTTTCAGTAATGTTTGTAGGGGGGGGGACAACAATTACTGTTTATCTTTAGTTCCGACTGGAAGATTTTCTACTGACTGTAGAGAGGCAAAGTAGGGAGCAAAGGGTTTTCAGAGGATGTGGAAAGAAGCTCCTTCCCAAACCGGGTAGCCTTCCGCGATTTGATTTATTATGGAGACAAAAGGGTTGTGTCCAAATTTTTGTCTCCACATAAATTCGCATAAATATGTTTCCAACAGCTCCCGGTTTTTTTGTTTTTTTTTATCGCTAAATTAAATAGCTGAAATGAAAGGCTGTGTATTTTTACTTTGAACAATAAAATAACTGAAATGAAACGCTATGTGTGTGTAATTTCAATGAAAATTATTCGTCTGCTGCGCGTTCGTTTGAAGCGCCCTGATTGGCTGATAGAGTATCGTACCGCTCGCCATGTTCCGGCGTTTTCCGACGGATGTCGATCAACGCTCGGCTAAGATCGTGAAATCGGTGGGTAAAATACTGCAGGAGTACCTAATTTAACTAATATTTTTTTTTTACCCCTAACCTTAAGTCACATAAGTGACATGGTCATAAAACTAGCAATACACATGACGAAATTGCTTAAAATATCTCAGTTGCATATATAGGTGGGCTTGTCACTAGAACCTAGAGTTAATGGTAGGATAATTGTTTTATACTAACTTTTCAGCTTGGCAAATAGTTTTCAAAAACAATTAGCGAAAATTAAGTTTTGCTAAAAAAAACAAAAAAAAAAATTGGAGTATTTGTATCAACAAGAGGTAATATTTTCAGAAAACTTTGAAAATCTTAGGCCAATTTAGCAAAACTCAATTTTCATTAATTAATTTTCTATCTTATTGTTTTTCATAATTTTGGATATGTTCATTACTGTGACATGACAATTAATTAGATACCATTGGTTTTACTTAAAATTCAATATTTTGATTTTATCTTTTAAACAAAGCACCAAAAGTTTTAAGGTACTTTACATTTTAAAATCAAGAGAGATAACTCAGTTAATTTCCACTGTATTTCATAGATTTTCAAATGTTCAGTTGTTAGAAGCCGGGATCATGGTAGAGTATAATGTGGATCCTCAACACAGGGCTTGCAAAAAAAAAAAATAAATAAATAAAAATATTAGTAATATTTTAATCTGGTATATTTGCAACAAATCTAACATGTAACTAATCATTTATGTTTCATTTTGAATTTCATTTTAAGGAAAAGACTACATTAAAGATGATCTTGTCTTCACCATTTTTTTCTTTCTTTTTAACAGAGCTCTTTGCCGAGAATGCCATGCCCATGAAAAAGCCCGTGGATTAGGCAAATATGTCTGCCATAAGTGTCAGTAAGTATTCAACTTTAAACTAAAACTTTTTTTTTTTTAATATCTTTTCTATCTTTTAATTATATCTATTATCTACTTTTGGGATAGAATTTGGTGCTTGTCTGGAACTTCACTCTCTACCCCATCATGAAAAAAATAAATAAAAATTTCTATGTTGTTCATACCCATGATGGAAAGAAAATATTGCACACCAAAAATCACATTAATAAAGTAGTTTTATTTTTATAAAGAAAATCAAATTTTGTGACTAAACTACAAGCAACGATCTCACGAGCCATCCTGAAAGAACAAGGGAAATAACTTCAAATCGATATTTTAGAAAGCCATTCTTAACATTGGTTGAGAGACATTGGAAAAACTCAGATTCACTTAAAAATGGTTTTCTTTATAAAAATAAAACTTAATCAATTTATGTGAATTTTGGTGTATGATAATTTCTTTGTCTTATGGATGCATACACAATGCAGATTTCTTCATTTTCGTTTTTTCATAAGAGGGAGAATTCTGAACAAGCACCTAAAATGTCCAAATTATCTTGTCTGTTCTTGTTAGAGGGTTGTAGATATGATCTGACTGCAAAATGTCATTGAATCCATTGCATTGTAACTATTATTTATTTGACTTTTATTTCATCAAAAACTTCATAAACTATGACACGTCTATTTGTTATCTAATTTGCATATGTCTGTACACATCAAGACATATGTAAATTAGATGGCAATGTTAAAAAAAAAACGAGTCACTCTTTCTCTAAATACATAGATAGCTAAGAGGTTGGGTAACTTGTTTATGTAATTAAAAATTATGGCTCATTAGAAAAATTAAAACATAATTCTTGAAATATACTTTAGTTCTGGGAGGGAGTTATATATGTTAATATGTATTTTGTATGATTAAAATATGTGGAAAAATGCCTTAGGGAAACAAACATTTGACTCTGTCTTAGTATAATAATAGATACAAATTTTGTATTGTTTGGATTCTTCAGATTACTGTTCTCATATTTAGATGCAATCTATAAAACAAACAGTTGCAATCTTATAGTTTTTTTTATGACAAAAATAAAAAATTGATGGAATACAGAAAAATTTGAACCATCTTTTGGATTCAAAATTGCAAGTGATGATACATGTCTTTAATTGGGAAGCACGTTTTTATTACAGCATAGTTTATACATTTAATTCGGGTCATAAAGTTCACACTCAAAATGAGAATAGTAGTTCGAAGAATCCAAATAATACAAATAATCGATCCCCATCTCAAAAATTCAGAAACATAAGTTTTGATTTAAAATTCTTTCAGGATACAAAACTTTTGTTCTTTATTAAATTATGAATTAAAGATTTTATACAAATGATTTCTTTTAACATCAAACACAGTATTTTGGCTGGCATTTTAAATAAACGAAAATTTACTTTAAAACTAGAAGCTTTGGCTGATCGTAAAATACACTTAAATATTATATTTTAATTTGTGTAGATTTCATATTTATTATTGTAGAGCAAATTTTCTTGTTGAGAAAGAAAAAAAGTTGTAGTAGGCAGGCAGGCAGGCTTGAACTCATGACGCGAATGTGGAAAAGAAAGAGGTGTGTGTAAGGGGGGGGGGGGTGTTGGTTGAGCAAAAAAAAAAAAAAGAAAGGAAAATTGCAAGCATAAAAAAATAAATAAAAGTAAGAGCAATAAGCAGGCTCGAACCTGTACCGCGAAGGAGGAAAAGAAAGTGAAAAAAAAAAGTGACGTGTTGTTGCGCCCATCACCAAACCGGAAGTAACATAGGTTTAAATTTATTTTAATTTTACTTTTTTAAGACAGTACTATACATACATGTGTTTTGCTGCTCAACAGCGTAGTTAGACTATATTATCTTTATATATAATAAAATGACTGCAGAAATTCCCCTCGAGACTAAAGTATCGTAGGTTTGCAACAACAGATGCCACATATAAATTCAATACATCTACCTTATTAGCCACTATCTTATGTAGCTTTCAAACACCATTTTAGACACATTCAGTTGTGATAATAAAATGCTACATTGCATCTGACTAACAACGCCATCACAATCACAACATCTATTTTTCTTTGTAAATATTTAGTCCTACCATCGCTACCAGTTGTCACTGAGACCAATTCTCTTTTTCCACAAATACTGTGATTACACTTTTCATAACTGGCTCATAGATACAAAGACATACCATAATCTTTCCCAATATCCATTCATAAATAATAAAGTCTCCTTCTCCAAATGCTGCGCTCTGATAATTCTCATATTCCGGAATCCAGTTATTCACTTTATAAACAAACACTACTAACATTAAAATATGGCGTCATTAGGAGACATACCTTTGGGCCAAGATTCAAATTTATTTAATGCATAGGTAAGATGTAACAATATAAGAGATAGAAAATCATTAAACAAACTAAGTAAAACCTATTTACTTGCTTTCTAATACAAATTTTAAAATAGATATCCACAATAAGATTATCATTCATCTTTTCTTAAACACAGAAAAAAAAACACAGTGCCGGCTTTGTCATCAATGACAACGCCTTCATCAAAACAACATATCTGAGTTCTTATACCATGAGGCACACTGCATGTACATTGATGGTGTTGTAAAACTATGCATTGCATATGTATTTATATATGGAAGAATTTACCTCCCAAATATTTGCAACTTTTATATTGAGATTTGAGAACACATAAAAACAACACCAACATCTTCCATGACTATGTCTTTATAAAAACATCAACAAATCTGAGTTCTTTTGCCATAAAACACACTGCTTGTACAGTGGTTATGTTTCAAAACTACACATTACATATGTACTTCTATATTGAGGAGTTAGCTTGCAACTTTTATATTAAGATTTTTCTTCAAAACTTAAAAAACCCCAAAAAACGATGACGTCTTCTTCGACAATAACCTTTGTAAAAATTACAAAACTGAGTTCTTATACCATTAACCTGCGTGTACATTGTTTCTATTTACTTGCCTCTGCACATAAGAGTAGACTTAGACACAAGGTCAGTTTTTAATATGGGGAAAATCCAGCTCCCCAAAAAGAGGCACTCTGGATTGGAGCAAAAATAAAAATTGTCTCAGTCACGAAGGATTTCTCCTCCACTGACTGATAACAGAAAAGGTGAAGTGTAGCATTAGAACAGATACTACACTGTGATCTTAAACTGCTGTGGTGTTTCAAAACGAGGCATTTCATATGTATTTACATATTGATGAGTTTAGCTCCCAAATACTTACAAATTTTATATTAAAATTTTTCCTAAACACATAAAAACGTTTTCTGTCCTAACTAAATTGAAGAGGTTAGCTCCTAAACATTTGTGTCTTTTTTTTATGCCGAAAGAAAAATGCGGAAGTTTATTGAATGAAATAAAACAAACTTATTTTTTGCTAACAATTTTATTCACGCGACATATTTCTTTTAATAAAATTCAGTAATTTTTTTTTCTTTAACAAACAAATCATTAGAAAATACACTAGATTATTTGGAAACTAAACTCTTTAACATATAAATATATATGAAATACATTGGTACTTCACCACAGTACATTAATTTTGTCCACGGGCGCCAGTGACTCACTCTAACAACCGTAGTTTAATTGATTTTTTTTTTATACAAGTGGCGGGCATACTTCCACCATACAAGGTCGATATACGGGTCTGGCTAGTGTGTGTGTGTATATAAATATATATATATATAATTGATCCATGTGTATTCCATTAAAATGGGTGGAATTTGTTTAACTTTTAAGTCTTTAAATGTAACTTAATTTTTTAGTTCAACTGAATGCCATGATAAAATCTTGTTCAGAAATTGAGAAATGTTTTTTTTTTGTTTTTTTTTTGTAAAAATGATTTTTTCAATGTTAAGGTTTCATTTTATTCTTCCTATTCTTATTGCTTGACTTTGAAATGCGTCTAATTTCAAAATCAATTTCTTCCTTTCAATTTTAGTGCCATAATTGAAGAAGGCCACATCAAATTTAAAGAAGAGGCATACCACCCTTACCATTTCAATTGTAAAACTTGCGGGTCAGTTTCATATTTTTGACAATTTTTTTTCTTTCCCAAAGGATGTTTCAAAAGTAATGCTTCCTATTTTTATTCCGCCCAAATAGATCAGATGATTACAAATTGCATTGTTACAATGACTGAACTTATGCATTCATGACCTGAAAAGTTGCATCTGTGTTATATTTTGTGATGGTGTGAGACTAAGAAAGCTACCGCCTGTTATGGATGTGTATTAGAAGCAGATGTGTCATTGAATTCTTCCATACAGATAAAATTGAACCAATCACTATTCACCAGCGTTTGTTGAATGTTTACGAAACCAATTCTATTGATGTCAGCACAGGAGATGGGTTTGTCGATTTCAGAGTGGCAACTGATGTGAATGACAAAGCACGCTTTGGATGCCTGAGTCATGAAAAGAGACTGGTAAAAGTGCATTGAGAATGGAGGTGACTATGTAGAAAAATAAATTCTGGAGCACAAAAGGTTGCTTGTATTAATGGTGCCACTCCCGTTTTTGTAGCTCTTCAATGTTTTAGTTTTTAGTTAAAACATAGGAGACCTTACTTTTGGAATAACCCTCCTATTATTTGCAGTTAAATGTTTTATTATTCTCAAGATTTCTTTAGACTTTATAACAATAAATTCGAGTAAATACCTTTGAATTTGAAAGCTAAGCATATTTCTAATTTTGTGATGCATAGTGAAATTAAATTTTTTGAATTGAATCTTATTTTAAGAAAAACAAAAAAGAAATGTTTATTTGAAATTGTAAACTCGTTTTTCTTATCAAGAGTTGTGTACTTTGAATCAATTTAAAAATGTTTTCTTTTCAGTTCTGAACTAACAGCTGATGCCCGAGAAAAGAATGGTGAACTGTATTGTTTACGTTGCTTTGATAAGATGGGTATCCCGATTTGTGGGGCCTGTAGGTAAGTTAAAATATGCTGTACCAGATTTTCTCACTGTGCGCACAATCGGTTGTTATTTTTTTCTACTGTAATCCCCAAAGGAAACACCCAAGATTTTTCTTCACAAAACCTGCAATTTACACCAACAAATCTCTTGACTGTCAAACACTCAACTCTCTGACCTCCATAATTTGTTTCTCTCAAAGCAGATATTTCCTTGATATGCAAATTAATGACACATGCAAAAGAAAAAAAAAAAAAAAAAACTTCACTTTTTTTTTTTTTTTCTGCGATACCTGTATTTGATATGCTAAACACGTACACTAACGCTTTTGTGAGAATTTTTATTACATCAATTACCCTGGAAAACATTTTTAACCCAATTCCTTTTGATTTTAAATGTTTTCTTTGCTGCTTTCAAACAATGACAATATGCTTAGGATGAAGAAAATAAATTTGGAGAGAAAAAAAATCTTTGTCAAATAATGTAAATATTTTTAAGCATTCAATAAAGTAAAGCAACATTTGTAATATTATGGTTGCTACAACAAAAATAAAAATTGATGGAATACAGAAAAACTGGGGCATCTTTTGGCTTGACAGATTGCACATTTGATGTGACTTTTGTTTTTGATTAGGAAATATGCTTTTGTTATAGCATAATTTGAACACCTAATTTTGTGCTTGTCCAAAAATTCCTTTTATATTAAAAAGATTTTTGAAGGTGGTATGTTGTCTATATCCATGATAGAAAGAAAATATTGTATTCCAAAAAACACAGTTTTATCTTTATAAAAAAATCATTTAAGCAAATTTGAGTTTTCCCAATGGCCAACATTAAGAATCGCTTTCTAAAATCTCGCAAGTTTAAGTATTTTTAATGTGTAAAAAATTCTGAGCACGCACCTTTATAATTTACATCAAAGTTCACTATCTAGCATCTTTTTAATGGTGGGTGTGTGTAATTTAGTTCAAAGGAAACTGTAAACTTTGACCTCTAGTATGCATGTTTAATTTGTAATTTTTAATGGGAGGAGAATACGTCTACAACATTATTTAATGTTACTTAGAAATAATTTAAATGTTGAAAGTAACTTGTCTAATTGTATTTAAAATTATATTGTGTATGTATCACATCTTTTTGTGTATACAGTGAAACCAGCTAAATTAATGTGCCAAGATTGCCAGGTCAACATGACTATGTAATCACTACTGCTGATATTTTATGCACAATTTCTGCCTGTTAAAATAAATAAATGCATTTTTTACTTAAAATTCTGTTAAAATTTCAACAATTGACATTGTATATTTTTATGCTCATCAATTAAATATTTTGCAGTCTATTTAACTTTATTCAATGTAGTAAAAAATTTAGAGAAAAGTTGTCTGTGATAATTTCCAGAAAAAAAAAAAAATCAACAATTGTTTGTATTGCAGAAAAAAAAAAATCAACAATTGTTTGTATTGCAGACAATCATGTATGATTAGTAAAAACTTTTTTTTTTTTTTTTTTTTTTTCCTAAACAAATTTTTGTCTGAGTTTAGGAACACATTTTCAAGAATAAGAAATTTTTTTTTCTTTTTTTCCCTTTCCTTTCTTTTCATTCTCAGACGACCAATTGAAGAACGTGTAGTAAATGCCTTAGGAAAATATTGGCATGTTGAGGTAAGTTTGATTTTCACATTGTTAAAGAAGACTATTAATGCCCCACCCACTTGTTTTCTTTTTATAGAATCCATTCATCTATATTTAATTTCAAAATGATTTTTTTCTCATTTTCCTCAAGTTAAAAATACTAGCATACTGCTACAAAAAATATTTTCATAGGAAGAGAGGATTCTCATCACAATTTCTACAACATAGAATGGTTTGTTTTCAAACATTATTAGGCATATATGAAATAAAGTTTGTTATTTTATCAATCAATCAAAGTTCTGGTAGAGTTTAGTGTTTATAGAACAGATTGTCATTACATGTTATTCTATGTAATCAGGGAATTCTTATGCATATGAAGAGCAATCCAAAAGTTATACCTCACTATTTTTTTTATCCTGCCTGAATGGATCAGAGTGGATTCCAAATTGCATTGTTATGACTGAACTTATGTATTAATGGCCTGAAAGTTTCATCTCTCTGTTGTAGATATTAACAGTGTGAGACTCTAAGAAAGCAACCCTTGTCAGGGATGTGTATCGGAAGCACATCTGTAATTGAATTCCTGGCTAAAGTGCATTGAGAGTTGTGGTGACTATGTAGAAAAATAAATTCTGAAGCCCAAAAGGTAGCTTGTTTTAATGGTACAACTACTGTCTTTGTAACTCTTCAACGTTTTTTAATTAAAAAATAGGAGGCTTTACTTTTGGAATGATCCTCATATTTTGTATCATATTTTTGTGAACAAAAAATGTATAAAACCAATTTAATTAAAAAAATTCTGTTTACAAATGCAACTTATTCCAATTTTGGTTCATATGTGATGTTATAATTGAAGAGGTTGATGTGTAAATAATAGTTGAATTGGACGGCTATATATATTTATATATGTCAGAAAAATATCTGTCCCATAGATGGGTATAGGCAATAAAAAAAGGTAAATCATCTGCACTCATTACTCACTCTGTTGCTTAGAATACATATCCCATAATAAGTTCAATAGTTTGATTTTACCACACACACATATTGACATATCAATCTTTTTTTGTCTTGATATTATTCAGAATTTGATGTAGAGAAATTCTTTTCTCTAAATTTTTTGTATTTAACTTATTTAAAAATATTTTTGTGCGTCTAAGTTTGGATGGGTGCAACCCTTAAATGGTAAAGTTTACAAAAAATAATAATGTGTCTATATTACGATTTTGTTGAGAATATATATTCCAACATTCATAATGATCAGTTCATTAAAGATTAAAAAAAATAAAAGCATATGTTACTCAGCATATTTTCTAGAATATATACTCCAACATTCATACTGATCCATTCAGTAGTTTAGAGGATTAAATTTGTTTTGGTGTGAGTTTGAGTAAGCGCACCCTCTGAATGTTAACATTTAAAAAAAAAAAAAAAATAATGTGCCCATATTACTCACAGGATTTTTAGATACTTACCACATATTATTGACATAGCAAACTTCTAATTTTATGATATTTAATAAAAAAAAAAAGATGTTTAACCTCTAGGGCCTGTACATATTAATACTTGAACAAAAATTCTGAAATTTGAAATTATAGATTTTATTGAATCAAGAATCATGAATCTGAACAAAAAAAAGTGAAATCATTAAAAACTTGAAAGTTATGAAATGGGCCATATCTGTCACCTTGGGCTCTAATCTTCCTGATTACGATTGTGCCATATATGGCACAGGCGTCCCTAGAGGTTTAATGCAAGCATTAATTTTTGCTTTTCTTCTTCCATGAGTCAATCTTAAATGTCTTATTTTAATTTTTCTGCAGCATTTTGTTTGTGCCAAATGTGAAAAGCCTTTTCTCGGCACAAGATATTATGAGAAGAAAAATCTGGCCTACTGCGAAAATCATTATCACCAGGTAAATTGGAAAAAAAAAACTTATTTGCAAGTTGATCTTTTATTTATAATTGATTATTTACTTATTTTATTTTTTTATTTTTTTCTGATTTTGATATTTAATTTTGTTTTCAGTTATTTGGAAATATCTGTTTTGTTTGTAACAACATCGTCGCTGGTGACGGTAAGTGGCCTCATTTATTTATTAAATGCTAGAGATAAAACCGTCACGTTATATGTAAACATCAAAACGAAAGAGATTCATCTGTATCCATTAACTACTTTTAGCTTATTATATCTAGGAATGTGATATTTGGTAACGAATAATCAAAAGATAACATATCTTCCACATACGCATTAAAATCAGAAAGAATTTGTTTTTTGGTTTTCAACTCAAGGCTGATGACACAATTATTCAGATTTTTTAACTTTGAAGTGAATTTCTGTAATTTTTAGTAAAATTGATCATTCTTTGAGCTGTTAATTTTCTTTTTTTTTATGTTCATTGCTGGAGTTGAAGGGTTTATAATGTTAGTGTTAATATTTTTATAAATGTCACTGAATTAGTGTATAATTGTAATATTTTTTTTTTTAACTTGTATTAATCATGTTTTCCTTTGTTTTGTCAGTGTTTACTGCTTTCAACAAGGCCTGGTGTGTCAACCATTTTGCTTGCTCAGTTTGTGACAGGAAAATGAGCCAGAAGTAAGTGAATCTTTTTTTTTTTTATGATTTGTAGAAATTATTCTACAAAACAAAATTTTCCAAAATAACTTAAATTAAATTACATTAAATTGTTGTAACATCACAACAAATATAAGGTTTTAAAAAAACTGAAGTTATATTCATTTGAACCCAAGAAAAATCAGTAATGAATTGAATAACAGTTGCAGACTGACAACCTGGTTCTGATAAGTTCAAATCTTGATGGTTCTATAACATCGCTTTTACTTATGGATGATGTTGGCAACCTTCATGTAACTCTTATAAGTACCCGATTTTCGAAAAAAGTCAGAAAGCCAGTGCCATTCAACCGAATGAAACTGATCAAAAAGTTATACCATGCTGATTCATGCATATTTACATTTCATTTGAACCAGTTAATATCCGGGGGGGGGGGGGTAATCATCGGTCAAGTTATTACCAAAGACTTAAGAAATGATACTTGACCCCCCCGCCCATTTCAGCATTATAAGAGGAGGATCAAGAGCAAGTGGAGTAATTTTGAGAATAGAGTGGTACACTCCCCTACACCTTGGTGTAGAAACTAATGGAAAGGGAGCCCTTGAGTATAGTCGACCACTTAGCTTTTAGCTTGAACCAATCTATTTTTGACATTCTTTTAGAAGTAATGATCTTGCTTAACTAGCAATAAAATACATGTAACAGTTCTTTTATATGATGAATGTGAGTTTTTTTGGGAGGTAGATGCACAAAAGAATAATAATATATGAACGTTTAAAAGCAAGTCAAGTAAGAAATAACTTTTATGTGAGTGTCATGATAGAGTAAAGAAAATGGTTGATTTGTATTTACAAATGATCTAAACAGACGATTAATCAGACAGTAATTACTGGTTTGGTTTATGATTAATGAACTAAATAAAAACAGTAATTTTATCCTGCATCACTGTTGTATCAAACAGGAAAATATTTTTATTATTTAAATGTGGTTTAAAGATTAATTTTTGGCATTTCTAATTTAAATATAATTTTGAGCATATAGTCTTGCCGCTCACATGTATAAATCATAATATAGAAGTCCAGTTTTCACAACACATTAAATTAGGCTGTATTTCAGCAATAACGTATCAAATGTTGCCTTCGGTGGTCTATTGTGTCTGGTTTATCAGCATAGAATTCTCTGTTGAAATTAAAAGTGCAACATAAAATGAAATTAAAAAATATAAATAATTACGAAATTAAATCCACCAGAATGCATTTGGATTTATTAAATGCTCAATTTCTCTTTGCTGGCACAAACCGACAACTGGTATCCTCTTCTTTTCATTTGTCATAAATATTCACTCACTTTCTAAGTCTACCTATCTTCTGATATTGTAAGCAAATGCTTTTGCTTGACCAATCTTTATAGACAAGAAAAGTAAATCAAGAAAAGATTTTTTTTAAAACAAGACAAAAAATATTTTTAGAATTTAAAAATGTCTGCACTATTTTTTTCATATAACATATGTTCCTGCATGGAATTATTTTTTGTAAAAATAATGGGAATATATCTTTGCAAGAAACTAATTTAGAGAAGAGATGGCGGTCAATGAACAAAGAAAAATAAAGTAAACAGTTTCCCAGACAACACTAGATAGATATAGCTAGTGTGATAATAAAATTATTTGATGAAACGATTGTTTAAAAAAAGCAAATATAAAATTTTTTTTTTCTTTCCACAGGACTAAATTCTTTGAGTTTGACATGAAGCCAGTCTGTAAAAGTTGCTACGAGAAATTCCCAGGCGAATTAAAACGGAGATTGAAAAAGAATTATGATGCCCAAAATAAGAAATAAATTATAAAAGAAATGATCAACTGTCTCTCCTTGGTATTCAACACTTTTTCTCTTTGATTAGATGGATTTTCTTTTTTAAGGAAACTTGTAAGAATTAACCTCCTCCTTCTCGTCTTTCCTTAAAGACAAAATTCGATCAAATAATTATTATAAAAACGCTCAGACTTTTTAATGTTCAGTGAAACCAAAGAAAAGTGTCCATTGAACATTGAAAAATCACTTATTTCATAAACTAATTATTACACAAGATGATACAATAATTATTTAAAAAAAGGAAAAACAAAAAAAAAACATTCAGTTAAAATTGCTTATTTTACACATTTTTTTTTACCACACCAAAAAAAACGAACAAAAAAAAAAACCTAACCTCTTATATCTATAAAAAAAAATATAAATTATATATAAAACTAAAGCAAACAAAAACAGCCTGTCTTTCCGTAGTTTGCATGGATTATCTCCCTTGGTGGGTTTGTTTTGCTGCCTTTTGCGCTGGCTGCCTCGTATTGAAAGACAATCTAGTAGTGACTTAACTTCACATGTTAACCAGATCACTAAACTTAAATACACACGACAATAATGAATTTCTTCCCAGATTCAAAATGAAAAGATAAAAAAAAAAAAAAAAATTCTGGTAAGTTCCAGACGTACAGTTTATATAATAAAGTTAAAACTGTTATTAAATTTTGTTTAATTTTGAAAATAAAGACAAATTTTTTGCTGCTTTAAACAGTTATATATTTTTTTTTGCTTTTGTTTTTATTTTTTTTTCAGTAATGGAGATTAACTTATTCCCCCTCCCCCCAGTAATCAGAGAGAAACTGTTTTTTTTATTTAAGTGTTGAAAACTTATTGAATCAGATTTTTCTGCTTCCTAAAAAAAAAAGGTAAATCAAGTTTTTTTTGTTTTTTTTTGAAACCCTCAAATTCTTATTTTATTCGAAACAAGTTTTTTTTAAATTTACACAAATGTGAACTTAATTTTAAAATGAAACAAATTTACATTCACATAGTTTTGGCAAAACTTCTAAAATTATTTTCTTTTTATATAAATTTTATGGGTAAACACTAAGCTTAAGATAGAAGTCAGGTTGAATAAAATAAATGTAGTCTTCTCTCTACTTTGTTCAAACAAAAATCAAGACCAGGATGTGATGCAAATAAAATTTATTGAAAACAAAACAATAGAACTTGAACAACTATTTAAAACCCGTTTTTATTGCATATTTTAAGATCATTGGCCTTATTAAAATCATTTACTTGAAAAATATCAAATTCTTTCAAATAAGAATTTTTTTTTCTGTTGAAAAAAACTAATGAGTTTAATCAATTGCCTCCCTTGAAAACATGGCTTCTGCTTCTGGTATTTGTTTTCTAATCATCAAATTATATGTAATTTAATTATCAATGCATGTTCCTGAGACAGTAAGGCCATGTGCGCAATTGTTGAGAAAATAAATTCATTCAAGTTCCCAGAAAATATTTAAAAACTTTTATAGTTTATGATAATCCGGTAAACCAAAGCAGAAGATCGGTTCAGCTACTTTTGATGAGTAAATTTATTAATAAAAAACAAACTTTTTTTCAATTGAATATGTTAATTTTTTAAATATGTACAGAATTTAAATATTTGCATTAATGTAGAGGATACTTTTGTAAGCAATTTTTAAGCAATACTCATAATTAGTTAAACATTAATTTTTCTTAGTAGTAAACATTAAATTATAGGAATATAAAGCCAAACAATCACAGACAACAAAAAACCTGCGATTAAATTTTTTTTTTTTTTTACGTTGGCATAACCACTTATCAAGGCCCAGAAACCACTCGAGGATAAGGGTTGAGTGTACAGTAGTCAATTGGACAATATTGTAATCGTTAGTAATGGAAATTCAGTAAATTTGTTAACTTAAGTGGAATGGCTCATCAAAAAACTTGTTTACGTTGGACTTGAAGACAACCATATTGTAGTCAGCTGGAAAACAGAAGACAATTCCTTGGTATTTGTAAGGAATGGGTATCCAGAGGATTTTTAGTACATAGTTTTGGATAATGGCTAACACAGTTTACAATTTGAAAGCTAAAAAATATAAAAAGGTAAATAACACTAAGCATGCAAAGAATTAAGTTAATTCACCCCCCCCCCAAAAAAAAATTCCATGAAAAAGAAAAGTGACTAAAATTATAAACTGTTTAGTACATTTTTGAAACTGATTAAAGATTATTTGCTGCTGCTTTAAAGAATAAACTCTTTAAGTACTGAAATCTTTAAATACCTATTCCTTACGAATACTGAAGATTCATTTTCAAAGAGTATGGAGAAGAGTCAAGCAAAATATTTTTATTTAAAAATTTTAAATTAACACTTTCATTATTTTATATATATATATTTTATTATTAGAAGATACTGAATTTCACAAATGAATACAAGAAAAGTAATATTTATGATTAAATTTACATAGATACCCTTCATCTTCAAAAAAAAAAGAAAAAGAAGATTCCTTCACAGAATCTAAACTTTAATTGAATCTACTAATTGTCATTTTGTTTTCATTGTGGAGAACATTCAGAGCTTTAAGATTATTTGGAAAATAAATTGTTTTCTTTCAGAAAAAATAAACAATTTTCAAATTATGTACAAATGTTTTCATTTAATTACATTTTACAGCAACACATACCTTTATTGAAATAGTGCAGCATCTTTTTCAGAGAGTTTCTGCTTCATAATGTTTTCTACGGAAACGGCCAAATAACTCCGAATTCAACCATGTATTTATACCAACCGAGCAAATTTTACATAAAAGATAAAATTGTATGTTTTATTTAAAATGAAAAAAAATATAGTTCTATTAATTACAAAATGTGTTTCTTTGCTCTGATATAAGTTTTAAACTTTATATTTCTCTTGTTATTCATGTTATTGAATTTCTGTTCAGCATATACTTCATCAGAAACTTGGTATTAGTGGTTTGGCAATGTACAGCATGTCACCACTTATGTCAACTTCATAACACGCAGGGAGTATAGTAGACTGAAGAGGACTTTGATTTAGTGTGTAAAAAGTGATTTGTCTGCAGTCTACATAACTGATATCAACCCCGGGAATCATACTGCGTAGAAAGCAGACGTGAGATGTTGCCTGACATCACCTACTGCAGAATCCAAGACATTCACACCATCTTAAATATCAAAACAATTATAAAATTTAATGTCAGCTAGTTTATGCTAGTAAATATCTTCATTTGTGAATGTGTGTGTGTTTTTAATCCCAAATAAATGATTTAAAACTTCCTCCAGAATAATTTTGAAATTTTGGCTGCCCAATTCTCAACTGACATATTCCTAATATTCATGAATGACCTCCCTGATAAAATTGTTTCTGAACTGGGTATATTTGCTGATGACACCACACTCTATAACAGGCACAAGGGCAAAACAAATGAACACATATCTAAGGAAATGGCGAAAACACTAGAGGATGACCTCCAATCTGTGGTTGAATGGTGACAAAAATGGATGGTCATATTCAATGCTGCCAAGACTAAACTTGTTTCCTTCAATAATTACAGGAAACCTTCTCAACCACTAATAGCTATGACTGAAGATACATTACCTGAAAGTACTTCTTTTAAACTCCTCAGCCTAACGTTCACAAGGAACAGATACATTAAGAGCATTGCCAAGGCTGCTGCGAAGGTGGACTTTCTCTACTATGCTAGAAAGCTACTTACACCTGAAAGCATCCTGTATCTCTACAAGGTCACCATTCGCCCATGTATGGAGTACTGCTGGTGCATCTGCTACTAGTCTTTCGCTCCTGGACAAGGTTCAAAAGAGAGTTGCCAACTTGATAGGTCTTAAACTGTCATCACCTCTATCCTATCATCATAACGTTGCATCCCTCTGCCTGTTCTACAAGTATTGTAATGGTGAATGCTTTGATTAACTACAAGCCCTTGTATCCTTTGGACGTAAATACTCCTACAAACTCGACAAGCAGCAAAATCCCACCCCTACACAGTAGAGATCCCTAGATGTAAGAAAGCCTTCTGCTCTAATAGTTTCTTCCCCAGAACTGCTCGACTCTGGAACTTTCTCCCGGGTTCCTGCTTCCCCAACTGTACTGACATGCAGAAGTTCAAGTGTAATGTGAATGGACATCTTGCTGCTCAACTTCCTACATAGTATCCCTGCAACTTATGTCCCTGATAGTAGCCCCCTACATGAAAGTGGCACTGTGCTTTGTTTGGGATGAAAATGGAATAATAATTAAAAAAAAACAAAACAAAACAAGGTATTTGTTTAAATTTCCTGAAGAAAAACAAAGCAATGAACGGAAGAAAAAAAAAAAAAATACCAACAAGGGAGATAATTCTCATAACAAATATGATCGCAACAACAAATGTTCAAGCATTATAATGACCCATCCCTTTTATAAAACAAAGTAAAAACATTAATAAAAGATGTCCCACTACCATCTTGGAAAGACTGGATATAACACAGGTTGGTTTATTATATATATATATATATATATATATATACTTGTATCGTTTTTAAAGCAAACAAATATATTTGGATTATTTGGACTAGTGTTCTGAACCTGGATATTATGCACATAAAGGTTCAGTTTGAAATACCGTACAGATTCGGAATTTGATAAGATACGATGCACTTAAAGAAACTTGGAGGTCAATTAATACAAATTTTCAATCCTAATCATTAATAGCGAATCTAAATTTTTCTGTTCCCCCACATTCATGTTAAAAATATCTTTTTAAAATCTTGCAAAAGTTTGAATTATTTGGAATTATCTCCCTTGTCATGCAAAAATGGCATCAAGAGATTGCCAATTGTCACTTAGTCAAAAAAAAAAAAAAATCTGATTTTCTTTAAAATTAAACTTTGCTTTACGGTATTTTCTTTCTGTCATGGATTCATACATCATAAAATTTTTTCTTTATTTTTTTGTTTTTTATGGGAGGAGGGTATGGCCTTATTACTCCCATTTTTATTGTTGCACACAAATAAAAAGTTTAATCTCCTCAGGCAAAGAAAGTCTGTTTTCTTTAGTTGTTCATATTGAAGAAAAAACTACTTGCTATATGATGTCCGTCCATTAGTTTCTATGAATACCATGAAACATTAGCGATGATGCATGAAATTTTTGTGGCAAGAGTTGTGTAATCTTCAACCATACCTCTCCTGAGTGGCACCAATGGCAAGTAGAAGTTTTAGGATGAATGGAAACAAATGTCGAGATAAGCCAAGAGCACCTACAGCATCTGCTATTCCCGAATGGTCACCCATCTGATATTGGCCAGGCTCATTGTTGCTTAACTTCAGTAATCTGATGAGAACTGCTGTGTCAGCATGATTATGCCATATATATATATATATATATACACACGCAAGATCCTCCACACACAATCATTTCGCTATTTCATGACTTATCAGTTTAGTTAGATGTAGAGAATCCATTAATCCTGAAATTTGAAACCTGGATGCTAGTTACCATCAACCGTGACTACTAGTATCTCATTCTCTATCAACTGAGCTGAGCTGACTAGCATAACTTGATGACAAAATAATCTTAACATTATTAATCTTATGCTGATGATATAAATGTGGCCAGTGCAATTATCGCAAGTAGAATTTGAAATGAAAGAAAAATAACGGAAAGAAATGAGGGCATGTTAACATCAGTTCCGTAAAATCATTTCCCGTTTGATGAAAAGCAACTTGTTTGTATTAAACTAGAAGAATACCCGCTCCAATACGGATCAAATTAATTCCTCAAACAGAAGATTAAAATCAAGATAAAATGATACTTAATCTTATGTCTAGAATCCTTATTGTAATTTTTATCCAAATGCATAACATAATTTTGATTGTAGAAAATGTCTTAAATTTAAGACTTAAGCTTAAAGGATTTTAAGAAAAAAATTGAAATTCAGGGAATTTTGCTTAATTGCTGTCTAAAGACTCTAGATCAAATTTAATGAAAATCGGAATTTTCAAATCTAAGTTTGTGCCGATGTTATGCCCTTTAAAATCCATGGTAGAATATAAGATCTAATAATTGGAAATAATGTTTCTCGATCCCTATTCTCAACAATGGCTAAATTACAGTGGTCTGATCCACGTTCAACAGCCCCAAAAAACTAGACCTCATTCTTCATATACCTTATATATATATATATATATATATATATATATATATATTTTTTACATAAGCATCACCACTTATCAAGGCCAAGAGGCCACTCGAGGATAAGGGTTAAAGCGTGTACAGTAGAAATTGGACAATATAGTAATCATTAGTAATGAAAATTCGGTAAATTTGATAACTTATATGGAACGGCTCATCAAGAACTTGTTTACGTTAGACTTGAACACAACCATATTGTAGTCAGCTGGAAAGTAGGAAAACGGAAGACAATTCCATAGGCGTGCAGTTCCAGGAAAGAAGCTTTGCTCATGGAATCTATGTTTAGGTTTAGGCACAGATAAAGAGTGGGGGAAATTATTGATAATGTTTTCTGCTAGACGAGTGTTTCTTGTGAAAGTTTGGCGAGGGGGGACCATAGCGTAGATGATGTAAAGATAAAAGCTTGGTTTTAGATGCATTAAAAGTAACAAGTCACCTCTTTCCCCATTGTACATATATATATTAGGTACGAGCAAAAATGGGCGTATAAAGATAGAGGGACCTAGTTTTGAAAGCTGATTTATCATAATTTTTTTGTAGGTTTCTGACTATTTTTTGATTGTATTTGAAAGATTAGAGACTAAAGTTAATTTCTTAAAGGAAAAAAAAATATTTGTACACATGAAAAAAAAAAAAGTTATGAAAAATGTTTTCATGGCAAGCTAAATTTTGAAGTTAAATAAATTCATTGTAAAGATCCTTTAAAAGATAAATATTAGTTTTCTGGGTCTATTTCAAAGATAATTAGTGAAGTCCTAAGATATTGAATTAAATTAAAAAAAAAACATCTTGTGTGTACAGAAAATAGCTTAATTAGCTCTCAAGAGCAAGTAATTCTGCTGTTCGCCAAAATATAACAAATAAAGGTTTGTAAACACGATTATATGGAAACCCAAAATTACAGCCAATTGAAACGCTGTTTCAAAATGGAGACATGATGGTAAAAGGAGGTAGGGGTGTCAGATTTCTTGTTTTTTCTCATACGTGCATCCATACATTCCTATTCTGAACATTTGTATCAATTTTTATCATTTTTTAATTTATTTTTTATGTTCCTGTTTTTAAATTAATTTTTTTTTTTTTTAATTATTGTTCGAGATTATATAAAGTTTCACATTCTTGCGAGCAAAGAAATTAAAATCTTGCATATAAAAATTATGCGAAATCTATAATTTAAAAAAAAAGAAAAACAAAAAGAGTAGAAATATTTTTGCTATTATAATTTTTTTGTGCGAAAATATTAAATAAACAATGCTTAATTCAATGATAACATCGGTAGTTCGAGAAATTCATTTTCTTCGAGTTATATCGAATTCATAAATACAGACTTTAGGGTCTTTTTTCGTAATGTTCCTGTAAAAATTAAATAATTTTTAAGAATTGTTATAATTTACGATGCCTTATTTTCATAAAAAAAGCAAAAATAAATTCTTTCATTTTCATTAAAATTCGTTAATTTGCTGATTTTTGGTGAATTTTTAAGTAAAGGGAGGGATCAAAATGTTTATACATTTTGAGCCGGCATTCATTTTACACGTACCTAATATATAAATATATATATTTAATGCCTATATGACAAACCTATTGAAAATTATGAAAAAAAAAAAAATGTTGCAAGTGCTTTCGAAACAGATACATGTTTGTAATCAATTTAAATTCTAACCACGTTTTGATATATATAATGGTGTAGGTGTATCAGAATTTTTGTAGAAATTTTTGACACCCCTAATAATGGTGTAATCTAAAAAGCTGTCCCGTTTAGTCATGCAAGGTTATCTCTACAACCTAAACTCCATATCTGGCTTTTTTTATTTTTTATTTTTTTTTAAATAAACAAACGAACAAAAATAAATTTTAAAAATAGATTGCATAAAAAATAGCGTTTATTCAAACTTTTTAAAAATTGTATTTTATACGATATATTATAATAATTATTTGTCGCTGTTTTATTTCAAAATAAAAAAAATGGCTCTGTTTTACAATTTGTCACTGTGCAGAGGGAGACAACGCTCGTTTACTAAAAGATTCGTCCATTTTTTTTTCATCTCATAATTTAGATGCTCCATCTGACGATATTTTTCTTATTAAATCAAAACATTAAAAAAAAAAAAAAGCTGCCACAATTTTTATTTTAATGGAACAAAGTTAATATTAATTTAAAAGAATTCGTCGTAGCTTTGTTTTTTAAATATTTTGATTTAATAAAAATATCTGAGATTCATTCGTTCATGACCTTCGTTTAATAAAAGATTCATTAAATCTCTTATTAAACGAAGGTTGTCTCCTTCTGCACTATGACAAATTGTAAAACAGCGCCATTTTTTTAAATTATTCTTTTTAAATAGTTTTACTAGTATTTTTTCACAAAAACTAAAAAAAATACTATTAAAAAAAAAACTGGTGATGATGCGGAAGAATTTCCGATTCGTCTAAGGGAAGTAACTATTTTACTAAAAATAGTTTTTGTATGATAATTTGGGACGCTAATTGTAAGAAAAAAAGAATTTGTTTCAAGCAAAAAAAAAAAAATGTTTTTCAGACTACTTTTTTTTAATATAACAAAAAAATAAATAAATAAAAGACAAAAAAGTAACTATAATAGAAAATTCTATTGTTATTGTTCAAATAAATATCTTTATTGCAGCACAATTTAAAAAATATATTGTCTTTAAATAATTTTAATTTATTTTTAGGGCGCTTATGGCAATAAATAGATAAAAAAAAAAAAAAAAGATCCGATCTAGGAAAGGTAATCAGCATAAACATAGCAAAATAAAAGCATATTTTGCAAGGTACTAATAAGTCCAAATCACCCAGGGAACGTGCGCTATGGACTTCATTGCCAATCTCAGTAAAAACAAAAATCAGTCATCGATTGGAATGTATATGTATATATAGTCTACAATATGTTCCTTAGTGTAAGACATTCTAAATCTGACTTTTTATTTTTAAATCTTATTTATAAATTCTCCAAAATATTAAAATCCAATAACCAATGAAATTGCATTTTAGTGTTGCTTTTCTTTTGATTGAAAAGTTGATTTCCTCTAAATTACTCAATAGAAAAGTATTTTTGCAAAATAAACATAGAAGAAATACGGCAAATCTTTGTTAAAATCAATTCTTATTGAAAGAAAATCTAAAAATAAGTTAAGGTAAATTATCTCCCTTGATATCACAAATCGTTGCGCTAAAGTAAAACTGAATTGGTTTACAAAGAATATATCATTTAAAGAGTCTTACAACTTAAAAAGGATCGATCTTTCATCATACCAGGTCTTTAATAATCCTGGTGATTACACTGACAACATTTTTTTTATAAAACATTAGTTAAAAATGTACTAAATTTCTGACGATTTGTTTGAAATCAATCTTTTCTGAAAATTTTGTAAAAGTTGGCTTATTATTACAGAAATTGGTAGATGTATATGCAATATCTTGCATTATACAGAGTTCCTATTTACAATGCCTCCCCACAGGATAGAGTTCGACACCAGGGTCGTTTTTTAACGTAGAGAAAAGGAAAAAAGGAATAAAAATTGTCTCAGTCATGTAGTACTTCTCCTCCACTGACAGAAAACAAGAAATTGAAGTACAACATTTGAAGAACATCTTGTCCCGAAGGCCAAGTTTGATCACGTTCGATGATGATCAGACTTGTGTAGGTGTTGAGACACAAGTGCACAAACCCAACCGAACAAGGCACGATAACCAAGTTTAATACTAAAATATAATCCAGTTTTAGAGTTCATGGTTTCACAATAGTACATGTCACTCTGTTCTTGTCATTTCACTAGAAGCTGTCTGCCGAGATAGAACTCCGGGATACAGCATTCTGTTTATCAAAATGGCCCTCTTTATGTTCTAGTGTCCCAGTGAATAAAAGTTGATGCATATTTTAAAATGGTAATATTGGTGATATTCTTGGAAAATGGTTACCCTTTTCTTATTAGCAATTTCAGACATGACTCTTCGGCATTAAATGACCTCAAAGTGGTTGATATGCCGTAAAACAGAACAAACAAACAAACAAACAAACAAACAGACATGACTCAATCTACCAAGTGACCTTCTTCATCCTGACGTTCTTCCAAAGCAATCGAACCCAAACTAAACTTGGCAACCTAGACGTGAAATAAATTTGTGGCTTTCTGAAAAAAATAAAATAAAACATTTGTGTTCTCTGATGGCTTGTTGATAAACTTTTTTGAACCATCTTGTCATTTTTAGCAAAAGCTCCTCACTTGAGGTCGAGATCAGAAGGTGATCATCGTTCCTGAGTGGACTATGGACCTTTGTCACACAATCCTCAGGTACAGTACTTAGGAGTAGATCTAGACGTAAGGGTTGCTGATCTACACGATCTGGGAGCCAGGTTGGGAATGTGACTGTGTTGGGGGATGAGTCATAGAGAAGCTGTGCGTGCTTCTACTAATTGCATCTATGTAACTTGAAAAAACCAATCCAACTACGATGGTGGACATTAAAAAATACCCAAATACATGTACTTAGGTGTTAGTATCTAAGGAGAATACTGCATCTCTACTGTCAAATACATGGTCGATAAGGGTACAATCCTAAAATCGAGGAACAATGGTTTTCTTGTCCACTTGACCATTTCTAATTATCCAGCGAAATGGATAACGAAAACCGAAAGTTAAAAAAAGTAGATAATCTTGACTAATGCCTTTTAGGTTTAAAATTTGTTGACATTACAAAAATAATCTGAATAACAAAATGCATCAGTAGATGGACAACTAAAAAAATTATGCCAACTGATAAAAGAAAAAAAAATTAAATTCAAGATATTGTTTGAGAAAATACAAAATAAATTTGAATTTCAAATAATGAACATGTGAACGCAAATCTTGTCAACAAACAAAAATTCAAATTTCAAAATTATGCCAAGCGACAAAGAACAAAAAAGATTTTTTTAATCCCATGATATCATTTGCCCAAAATACAATGAACTAAACCCCACAATTCATCTTTCTTCAGCTGATGACAAATTTGAATAAAAAACCAAAAAACAAAACAAAGCAACTTGTAAATGGTAAGATACAATGCAAGGGGAGTAACTCTTTACTTCTTTGGGCAAAATTGCCCCCCCTTGTCAGAGTTCTAGCCTTTAAATTCTTGTGACTTCTCACGAGAACCGGAAGTAGCTAGTGGAGGTAAACAGAGTGACTTAAAATTGAGTAGTGACCCTCATTCCCGCCCGTTTCAGTTATCATACTTGGACTTCTAACCTTTCATGTATTATGTTTGAATTGTCGTTACGTGTGTGTGTCTTCATAATAAATGCGTATCGCCATGTAACAGCGAGTGATTATTTTATTTGTTCCTAATTATTCCATTGGCTATTTTCTTTCATCATGTGCTGCAATAGCAGTATCAGAATTTTTGGGGAATTTTCAGCCGAGTCGCCATTTTGAATAGACACCTATCTTTCTATCAGATTATAATAATATGAAAACGTAATGTAAACCCGTAAATTTTATTTCAATAAAACGAGCAAAGACCAAATTTTAATATCATAAAAGCTTTAATAGAGAAATAAACAATTTTATTTATTTTTCCTTCAATTTCTTCACTTAACATTACACGGATTGTCGAACAATAACATTACTTGAATCTTACGATATTTATTTTAACGGCAAAATAAAGAACTTACCTGGTTAATGAGTAAGATATGCTTTCTTTTAATCTTCCTGTATGAGAATTTATTCATATTTATGTATTATAATCCATGTATTTTTTAAATGGAAGGATTTTTCCAACACATATCGTGACAACGCGTGTCTTTCAAGAAAGTTGTAAAGACACCGGATGTTAAAATTATCACTTTTTTATCTACGGAAGCCTATAAGTGTAAAAAAAACACTATCTCGATATTGGATTATATTCCTTCAAATTTTCCACTTTTAAAGGTTTTCGGAGGCGCTGAAAACGGAAATAACCATTTATATATACGGCAAACGTAACTTTTACTTTATCGCCGAAACATTTTCGGCGATAAAGTGTAGAAATTACCTGAAAAATTAATGTTTTTTACTCAAATAAAGTTTAAAAAGTCAAAATAAATTTTAAATACAACTTTCTCATCAGTTACAGAAAGTAAAAAAATACGTGTAGTAAAAAAAAAAAAAAACTCACCATTATTCCAATAAAATTCTTTAAAGACAAGTAAATAAGTCTGCTCAAAAGAATGCTTAGTGTTGGACTGTTGGAGTAGCAGGCAGCAGTTAGCACATGTTTTTGTCCGACTTCTAAAGGGAGATAACTTATCGTCCTTTTTTTTTATTTTGGCGCCTTTACGCTATCGTACATGAAAACTGGGATTTTTCATTTTTGGATTTACACGGATTACGAAATGACGAAGATATGCAATGTAATATTTTTTTTTTTTTAATATCTTAAAGAAATACCTGAATTTTTTATTTATTATACTATAAATCTGCATTATAGGGTTTCGTCTTTTTTTTTTTTTTATATCGAAAAAAAGGAAACCAGGAATTAAATATAAAAATATACACTGACCGAAAAATATTGACTGGAAAATTCTAAACAAAAATTAAGCTTTCACGTAAAAAAAAACAAAAAAAAAACACGTGGTTATCGAAAAAAGAAGGATTTACATTTTGGACTTTACCGGTAAATTTACAGATAAGTGATATTTTTTTGTTGTTTTAAATTTGAATATTTTATTTATTCATGTTTTATCTTCAATTTGTGATATATAAAACGTGTCGACCAAAATTAATTATTAAAATTCTCATTGACATTTCAAAATGGGGGGGGTGAATTTATAAAACAACGTTTGTCTAAAATATTATATTCAGTTTATCGGAAAGAGCATAAAATTTTACATTCACCCTGAAAAAAACGTAACAATTGAACGAATAGGAAAATTTTGATAGATTTTTAAAGTTTAAAAATTGAAAAATATTCATCTCATAAAAATCAATTGATTTCATTACGTAAAAAAATGGCTCCCAGAGCGCACGCACGCACTTTGTAAACACTGTTTTTTAAACAATGAAAAATAATATTTCTATTATTTTTTAAACAACTTAAATAGTTTATTTTGGAAGCATATTCTATAAAGAAAATAAATAACCCACTTTAGAAAGAGGAATTACGAGTTTTCTATATTTTATTTGCAGTTTTCTGTTAGGGGTGTCAAAAACTCCCCCAAAATTCTGATACTGCTAGTGCTGCAATGCTGCATACATACCCACGTGAAGGCTGGACACCCTGCGCCCCGGCGGTACCTCACTATATAATAACTGACAACGAGAAATTGGAAGAAAAAAAAAAAAAAACGTAAAGAAAAAAAGGTAAATGTTAACGACACCAGAACACCGACCAATAAAATGCTGATAAAGAATCTGATATTCAAACCCGTCGCAAATTTACTGTTTGCATGGTATTAACCCCTGAACCCTCGCACTATTTTGTGCCAACTCACCGCCATCATTTATGCTATTCTTACATGATGCGTTCGCGCATTAAGGTGACTTGTCACATCGCAGAAGAATTTTGGTACTAGTGCAATTATTGATCCGTGTTGAAATAATAACGTTATTATTTAAAAAGCCATTCTTAACATGGGGAGGGGAGGGTGTTTTGTACTTATTCTATACTTTAACCTTACAATTGAATAAAAAAAAAACATATCATAAAACTTTAATTAAACTTGGAAATACGATTTAAAAAATAGCGCGGATCAGTAAGTGCACTCACTACCACCACAATTTTTTAAAAGACATTTAAAATAACAAGAAATATCCCCCCCCTTGCCCCTGTCCCTCCACTGCCCTACCTCCCAATGTAAACAGAATTTTTGTGAAAAATTAAATAGTTCTTCTGCTCGGTGTATGTCGGCGGGTTACTTACAGAAACACGGTAAATTAAACTGCAAAAGCACTTGTTAAATTTTGTACAAGTTTTATAATTGAAACCCCACCCCTCCAAAAAAAATAAAAAACGAAACTGGTCCTGACGGTATTCCAATTATAGTACTCAAAAAACTTCAACCTGAACTAGCGCCCATACTTACAAAACTGTTTAAACGTTGTCTTAAGGAGAATAGTTTCCCATCTCCCTGGAAAATTTCATCAGTATGCCCTGTATTTAAGAATTCAGGAGATCGCTCATCCCCCTCTCAGTACAGGCCAATAAGTCTCCTGTGCGTCATGAGTAAGTTGCTGGAATCTGTGTTAAATAGAGAAGTAATCAACCATCTCAACAAAAATAACCTTCTTAGTGACACTCAATATGGTTTCCGTTCTGCTAGATCTACAGCATATGTGCTTACAGTTATCTCATAGGATTAGCAAATCTCTCGACGGAGGCAACCTTTCTAGGGCAATTGCTCTTGACATATCTAAGGCCTTTGATAGGGTATGGCATAAAAGTTTACTTCACAAGATCTCTAGCTATGGTATAGCTGGAAATGTCTTCTCAATTATTAAATCATTTCTTTCTGATAGGTTCATAAGAGTAGTAGTTGAGGGGCAAAAATCAGAAGCTCACAGTATTAATGCTGGTGTTCCTCAGGGTCCATCCTGGGCCCAACTCTTTTCCTGATCTACAGTAATGATCTTCCAAATCACATCCTTACATCATTTGTAGACATTTATGCTGACGACACTACCATTTATGGTAGCACATCTAAGACAGTAAACGACCAAGTTCTCTCCGATTCTCTCTCCTCTGATCTTGAGCACGTAGTACAATAGGGAAAGGAGTGGCTGGTTACTTTTAATGCATCTAAAACCAAGCTTCTCTCTTTACATCATCAACACTCTGATCCACATCTGGCATCAATTGAAATGAATGGCTCTCGTCTTCAGGAAGCCTCAAGTTTTGACAAGCTTCTGGGCTTGACCATTACTCCTGATCTTAAATGGAACACGTACATCAAATCAAGGCCGCTGGAAAAATGGTGGGATCTTTCTATCGATCCGGTAAATATCTCACTGCTGATGCTATTCTCTACCTATATGAGAGCCAGGTAGTCCAAGGATGGAATACTATTGCCACATTTGGGCAGGAGCTGCTAGAAAGGACTTGTCCTGCCTTCATTTGAGTTCAAAATAGACTTTGTAGCCTCGTAGGAGATGTCCTTTTCTCTTCCCTGCAACCTCTATCTCACAGAAGAAATGTTGCGAGTTTGTCTCTGATGTATCGTTATTTTCATGGAAAGTGTTCGACTGAGCTTCAGTCTATGGTCCCCTCTCGCCTAACTTTGACAAGAAACACTCGTCTAGCTGAAAACACTATCAGTAATTCCCCCCACTCTTTATCTGTGCCTAAACCTAAACGTAGATTCCATGAACAAAGCTTCTTTCTTAGAACTGCACGCCTGTGGAATTGTCTTCCGTTTTCCTGCTTTCCGGCTGACTACAATATGGTTGTGTTCAAGTCTAACGTAAATAAGTTCTTGATGAGCCGTTCCATATAAGTTATCAAATTTACCGAATTTTCATTACAAATGATTACTATATTGTCCAATTTCTAATGTACACTCTTTAACCCTTATCCTTGAGTGGCCTCCTGGCCTTGATAATGTGATGATGCCTGTGTAAAAAAAAAAAAAAAAAAAAAAAAACACCCTAAAAATGCTTCTGTAGACCGCTCGTGAAAACTTAACTTTTAGATCAATTAAAAAAAGCATCAAAAACTACGTAACACACGAAAATGAACCAGTGAACTACATTTTGTTTTTGAAAACTTTGTTATTTTAAATGTCTGCTTTAAAATTCCTCCACGATATGACAAGTCGCGTCAATGCGCGAACGCATCATGTAAGAATAGCAAAAACGATGGCAGTGAGTTGGCACAAAATAGTGCGAGGGTTCAGGGGTTAATACCATGCAAACAGTAAATTTGCGACGGGTTTGAATATCAGATTCGCTATCAGCGACCCCGAAAACCGCAAAAAAAAAAAAAAAAATTATTGGTCGGTGTTCTGTTGTACTTAAAGTAAACATTTACTGAAAAAAAAAATGTCTATCTCCACAGAAGTTCTCAAGCAAATTTTGGCCAAGCAACAGGAACAATTTGAGAAAGGACAATTGAATTGAATAACGACATTAACTCATAAATTTCAATTATAAGACACCGGAATTCATCTAGTGTAGAGCTTTCGAACATTATTACATGTGCAGAAAATGTCAGTGATTGTAGCAGACGATTTAATTTTCTTGCGTTACCGCAAACAAAAACTATGCGAAATTCAATCATGATAAAACTTTTATTTTCATAATCTTTTCTGCACAAAAACAAAATCCAGTTTTATTTTTTTGAAGTACTCGACATAGCTTTGCACTCTATTGGATCGCTACTTTGTACAGCAACTAACTCAACCCCACACGAGAGAATGTTTAAATTTTCCAGAAGGTCGGACACCGGATATACCTTACCTGAGTGGCTGCAAGGAGGACCGGCCCTCCTTAGGAAGTTTGTCCGCCAACACAAGTCAGATCCCCTAGTGGAACCAGTAGATATAATATCTGCAACTCCCAATTTTGCCAGAATTCGTTTCCCTGACGGCCGTCAGTCAACAGTCTCAACAGAAGACCTAGCCCCCACTCCTGTCACTGACCCCTCCTCTACAAACTTGGAATCTCCTGTCTCCCCTGATCATGGTACATCACCAGACTCTACTACTCCATCAAACACCCGCGAACCAGAGGGTGATTGATCAACAGG
>NC_136494.1:98836156-98983656 GCF_053919585.1 Euprymna scolopes
TTTTTTACACAGTGATCACCACTTATCAAGGCCCGGAAGCCACTCAGGGATAAGGGTTATTGCAAGTACATTAAGTTAGTGAGGAGATTTGCTGAAGTGTTTACTTAAGGGGGCGGTTCATTAGGAATTTGTTAACATTGGACTTGAAGACATCCAAATTGTAGTCCGGAGGGAAGCAGGCAGATGGAACAGAGTTCCACAGGCGTGCAGTTCTAAGAAAGAAGCTTTGTTCATGGAATCCGCGTTTTGATTTAGGCACAGATATAGAGTGGGGGAAATTTTTCACAGTGGATTCAGCTAGACGGGTGTTTCTCGTGAAAGATTGGCGAGAGGGGACCAGAGATTGGAGTTCAGACGAGCACCTGCCATGGAAATAACGATAAAACAAGGACAGGCTCGCAACGTCTCTTCTATGGGAGAGAGGTTGCAGGGTAGAGAAAAGGGCATCCCCCACTAAGCCACGAAGTCTATTTTGCACTCCGTCAAGGCAGGATAGGCTGTTTTTAGCAGCTCCTGCCCAGATATGGCAACAGCACTCCATCCCTGGACGCACCTGGCTTTTATATAGATAGAGAATTGCATCAGTAGTGAGATATCTTCTGGAGCGGTAGAAGGATCCCACCATCTTTCCAGTGACCTTGGCAACAGACTTGATGTACGTGTTCCATTTCAGATCAGGAGTAAAGGTCAAACCCAGAAGCTTGTCAAAACACGGAGCCTCACCCAGACACAATATTATCAAGGAGATTATTTATGATGATCAGGAATAATAAATGTCCACGGATTGATTCCTGGGATGCACCAACATTAATGTCCTGTTGTTTGGATGTACTACCATCGAGGAAAACCTGTATCTTTCCTTTGATTATGAAGGATATGATTATATTAACTATTTATCTAGTAATACCATACAAATGAATTTTTATGAGAAAAGTTTCATGTCAGACCTTGCGTTGGTTTCTGATAGTCCTTTCTTTGAAGCTATATATCTTCAAGTGAAGATAGCCGTGCTCAAAGTGTCTAATTGACAGGTGGCAAGAGAGATAATGTCTGTGTCTTTCTTTGTCGTTCTCTAGAAACTCTATCTGAAATCTCTCTGCTCTTCAAATCCTAAAACGTCTCTGGAGGAAGTTCTTAAAATGTTCACTAGAAATCACTACACCCTATGACCAAACAACCTCATTATGGTTATTCTCCGCAAGAGTAAATTGATATAAATGTTTATCGCCGATACATAAATAGAGTATTTAAGTTTTTGTTTTGTTTACTCTTTTTGTTTTGTGTAAAAACAACAATAATAATTATGGAAATATTGAAAAGTAACTTTTTAATGCTTATTTGCTGTAATTTTTTGTAGAATATTGTGAGCAATTTAGAAATTTGTATTCTTTATTTTGTTTGCTCTTGTTCTGCACTACTGAGCAAAGCAGAAACAGAATTTGGGTCAGGGGCATTGTATGATGATCATTTCTTTACATCAAACCTGCTGGAAGGGGAGAGAAAGACAGAGAGAGAGACAGAGAGAGAGAGAGAGAGAGAAGGGGAGATCAGACAACAATTATGCCTTTGATATTGTTTTTGTACTTTTTTGTTGTATCTAAGTGGGGAAAGCAGTGAAACTGGTTTGTCTACTCTGTCTGGGCTTTTTAGTTTATTTTCTAGCATTTTGATTGGTCAGAAGCAGGCACTGACCTAAATCACAAGCGCCCATCCCAGTGTGCCCGGGAATTTACTTGACCTGACATTTCATAAGCATCTGAATTCAGAATTGCATTCTGCAAATATGTAGGAATGAGAAATACATTTTTAGTAAATTCTTGTGTGCACCATTTTGAAAGATTGTGTCACATTTACAAAAATGTGTTGAATTTTTAATATAAAAAAAAAATGTAAAATTTAAAAGAAAATAATGAATACATAAAAAAATAATAATTTCTGTTACTTAGTGGAATTTGGATTATTTGATAAAATTTTAAAATCACTTTTTCCGGATAAAATTTGATGGGTTTGGTTGTTTTATGGCGTATCAACCTTTTTCAGGTCATTTAATGCCAAATCCAGTAATTTTGGAAAAAGTTCTTAATATTTAAAGTTTTTAATATTTTCTTCTGTCTTTTTTATTTATGATATTTGGTTTGGTTGTTTGGTTTTATGCCATAGCAACCCTTTTTGGATTATTTAATGCCAAATCCAGTCACTTTGGTCAAAGATTTTATGCTTTTGCATCTTTATATATTTATGATGTTTAGTTTGGTTGAAGGAAAATGTTTTTGTTTTTGACTTTGCAGAACATTATTACACTTTGCAAAGAGAAAGGAAATAAAACAATAACATCAATGTTTGGTGCAGTTAAGGTCTGAAACCAGCATCTTCAGACAGCCTGATCTGGTTCTTCTGCATGAAAACAACTATTTCCCTAATGTATTATTATTATCATAATTATTATTATTATTACTAACTAGGAGTTTTAACATGGGCCATCAAAAATTACTCTTCGAGACAAACCTGTAATGCTGCCTGGAACAACAGCCGTTTGCCATTGATTTCTCATTACCAGCAACTATCGGTCTTCACTGGAATTTACGTGGCAATAAGATTCCCCAAGGTCTCAATCCTCTTCACACTCATCCAGTGGAGGTCTGATTAATGCTTCCTCACATTAGTCTTTCCATCCTCCCTGACTTTCCTCAGCCATTTGGTGTGGTATTGGTTGATACTGACACTTTGTGTGTGTGTGTGTGTGTATGTGTGTGTGTGTGTGTGTGTGTGTGTGTGTGTGTGTGTGTGTGTGTGTGGGTGGGTGGTAACTTACAGTTTCAGTTTTCTTGATTCCGTGTGGTTTCGTTGTGTTTTACTTCTGTAGCAGTTTCTATATGTCCAGCTTGTGCCTGCAGCTCATGAGTGTTAGTTCCCGCATTCAAGGTTTTTCTTAATATGTCAGCCGTTTTCATTATTGTTATCTGTTGTATCTTCTCAGCCATTCCTGTGATTATTATTATTATTATTATTATTTCTATCTAATGAATTAGAAAAAAATTGTGGATTATTTTATATTATTATATATATTATAGGCTCAAAGTGTAGTATCTGTTGAGTCTGGTTAAAGGTAGAATAAACAAAGATGACCAACGATCCCCTATTCCCTATACTTTAAATGACCTTGTGTCAAATTTGTTAAAACTGTATTTTATACGTTTTAAGGAATTAACAATTCAAAGTGTTGTATCTGTTTTGCCCCGATTCAGAGGAGGAGAAATCCATATCAACTGGAGTAATTTTAATTTTTGACCCAATCCCCAGTGTCCCTTTCTTGAGGAAGCTGCATTTCCCCTACATTAAAGCAATTTTATAAGAAATTCAGCTTTTTTTGATGAGGCAGCAAGTAAAGACATACCGCTATCTTATATCTTTCTTGATGACTATAAGCAACATTTTCATTGGGATCAGAGTGTAGTATCTGTTGTGATGCTACACTTAATTTGTCTTTAGTCAATGTAGGGGTTAACCCTTCTATACTAAGGCAATTTTTATTTTTGACTACTTCAAGAGTGCCCCTTTTTGAGGAGCTGGTTTTCCCCTACATTAAAAACGACCTTGTGTCACATTTTGCTCTCATGGGGAAGAAAACAAACAGCAATAAACATGTTTTTTAATTTTATATGCAGATACATTCCTGAGAGAGAGAGGAATAGCATTTTATACCCTATGTTTTTATGTACCAATGAGTCACTTTATCAAGGCCCAAAGACCACTCATGGATAAGAGCTAATGAGTTTTTCAGATGGATACGTGAGACATGATGATTGATAACGATAGTTGAGATTGAGCATAATTTGATTATTTAAGAGAATGGCTGAACAAGAATTTGTTAACATTGGACTTGAAAACGACTATGTTGTAGTCAGATGAGAAGCAGCCCCATGCTATTGTGTTTAGAAGACAAGTAGTTCTTGAAAAAAAAAAAATGAAAAAGTTATTAAACCCATTTAACTGACTCTCCACAAGAGCAAAGTTAGATGTAGGATTTTTTTTTAATATAAGGGAAATCCAACTTCTCAAAAAGGAGCACTTGGGATTGAAACACAAAATGAAGTTATTCTTTTCCCTTTTTAGCACAATTCTTTTACTCCATTCCTCTCTAAGATTGAACTGAGAACCTACAGGTATTCATTGCATTCTTCTTAGACTAGTAATAAATTATATATAAATTTATATATTTTATAAGAAATACAGGTTTTCAAATGTGAAGCAATTAGAAGCTTGATGGAATTTAAGTTTGAATCAGATTAATACACGTTTTGGGCCAGTTTAATATAGTATTTGTCTTTGCCTGACCCAAACTTAAATTCTTTTCTTTTTTTTTTTTTTTTTTTAAATATATTTTGGCACTTGATGAGGAGTGTGGACCCATGCGCAAACGTTTGCTCTCCACGATCCGCTCCCTTAGACATGCGCAGAAGGTTTTCAAAATAAAAATAAATTTAAAATGAAAAAATAAAATAAAGACAAGCACAAAATAAAAGTATAAATGAAATTTACTCAAAGAAAAAAAAAAGTCAAAACAGAAAACACGCTCGATTAAAAAAAAAAAAAAATGAAAGAAATGTAGTTGTGAAATGAAATAAAATAGCGCACAAAAAAAGTGAAAGAAATTTAGTTTAGATATAAGTCCGATATAAGTTAGCTGTTGATTCCAATTTGTACTTGACGTAATTCAATGGCTAAATAGGCCACTGAAACCCTTCTGCGGCTGCGCATCATGTCTGCTAAGGGAGCGGACTGTGGAAAGCAAACGTTTGCGCATGGGTCCACACTCCTCATCAAGTACCTATATTTTTACTATTAAAAGCGACTACAACAATTTTTATAACGTTTTTAGTAAAAAAAAAAAAAAAAAAAAAAAAAAAAAAACAAGACAAAAAAAACTAAAAGCTCCAGTGGGCTGCAGAAACTATCCCTTTCAGAGGTAGGTAATGCCTACTCTGCTTCTTAACTTAATCTTGCCCGCAGAACTATTCAGTCTTATCACATATTTTCCTGCACTTGTCGTAAACCACTTAATCTCCTTTGAACAGTTGCAACAGAAAAGAATTTCCTTTAAAAAAAACAAAAAACAAAAAAATCAAATGACACAAGACGACAAATGAAAATGGCTGACATATTATTAGTCATGAACAGACGAATGCATTTGAGCCAAGGCAATCCATAATACAGGCCTAGCAAATATGTCATTGAGGTTTACGACTGGGGGGAGGGCGGTTACGTGAAGACCAAAATTACTACTAAATAATAATTAGCGAGAAAAGTTTTAGTAAGAAATGAAATGAAACTGCTTCACTAATCCTAATGCGAATTTAACCGGCTTCCTCTGGAGAAGGAAGTTTCATTGGAGTATGAAATTCACAAGCGGTCCCCAGTCGCATGTATATCTCTATTATGAGACAATGTTAGGTTTTTGCAACTCTTGCAGGAAGGTGTCAATGTTTCCCTACATACAGCGCTTGTATTCCCAAATTGGTCACTCATCTGGTACTGACCAGGCATAACGTTATCATGAACCGGTGCATCAATATGACTGTGCCTTGGACTCCAGTTAAATGATTTGAGCCAATCTATAAGCATGTCTGACATGTAGGTAAATATAAAATGAAAAGAAGCTCATCTATTTTACATACAAACCAAATTAGAAAGTGTACAAAGAAATATGGCTAAAATAAATAAAAGATCTGAATCATAAAAATAGGTTAGAATCCTTGATTTAACTACTTTACTAAAAAGAATGTGAAGAAGGGACAATTTGAGACTAGAAATAATTAATGTCATTTTTAATTGCGTGCAAGCGACTCTATAAGTCACTCTGTCGGTCTGTCTGTTTGTCGGTCTGTCCGTAACACTTTTGTGCTCGGCCTTTTTGGTTAAGATCAAAGGTCTGTTGTAAATAGATGCTGTTCTTAGCTTTTTAAGCTTTTCTTGGCCAAAAGGCCAAGAAGTTGAAGATTTTGGCCAAGGTCCGGTCGAATTGGCTGCAGGTTGTTATTGACGAGTTGGTTGAACCGGAACAGAACTACGCTGTGAAGGGGAGATCGATTCAGAACAACTTGCACCTGACATGCACAATCCTAGAGGGAGGGATAGATGATGACACGGAAGTCGCGCTGCTTAACTTAGATCAGTCAAAAGCTTTCGATAGAGTGGACCATCGTTTCTTGGCATCTGTCTTAAAGGCTGCCGGTTTTAAACCGGACTTATGCAAGTGGATCTCCGTGATATATTGACCGCCCACAGCCGTCATGTAAGTCAACGGAAAGCGCTCAAAACCCTTTGTTATCTCTTCGTCAGTTCATCAGAGTTGTCTGCTGTCGCCCCTGCTCTATGTCCTGGATTTGGAGCCCCTGCTCCGCAAGCTGAGATGTGGGGAGGCAAATTCGACCCTGCACGGAATTGCAATACCCGGTGGCTCAGCCGCCAAGGTATCCGCGTTCGCCGATGATGTCACGGTCTTTGTGTTCAGCTTCAGAGACATCGAGATCGTGTCGGAGGCACTCGCTCGGTACGAAAGAATTACAGGGACCAAGATAAACTGCAGCAAGTCGGTAGGACTGCGGTTGGGCGCCTGGAGTGGCAACGTCAACCTCCCGGCGCCCTCAGCTGGATGGATGGCCTGGTTCAGATCCTCGGCGTGTGGTTCGGACGTGATCTCCAGCTTGACAAAAATTGGTTGGAGATACAGTCAAAGGTGGAGGCTGCAGTCAATTTGTGGCTTCCTAGGAAACTTTCCTTAAAGGGTAGAGCTGAGGCGTGCGCCACTTACGTTTTTCCTCTCATCCTTTACTGACTGGCTGTACTTCTCCTGCCTGCACAACACCTAACAGCTCTTATTGAACTCTTGTCCTTGCTTCTTTGGGACAGAGGAAGACACTGGGTGAGCAGACAGGTCTGTATTCAACATCCGTGTGAGGGAGGCTTGGGAATGTCAACCTCTCAGCGTCTCAATGACACTTCAAGTCTGGCCTTCCTGAGCCACTATATGCAAGATGACCAACCGTGGCACCACGTGGTTACTGCTGCCTTCCCCGACCTCGTTCTCGATCCTTCTATCGACAGCCTTTGCAGGGAGAATCTGCCTACATGAAAGAGTGCCGAGCCACACTAAAACCCGTAGTGAACTCCACAGGGATCTAGTGAAGAGGGTCACCGACGATCCACTATACGCGCGTTTGGGTTGGCAGCAGAGTGAGATCCGCTCCGCGTGGAGCTGGGCACTGGGTTTGAGTCATTTGAACAATTTAGAGTTCTCTCTGACCTGGCGATTGGCCCGAAATGTACTTCCACTCAACAACATACAATGCAGTTCCGGGTTTTTGGAGTCGCCTGATTGTCCCCCTGTGGGACAACGGCCGTAGAAACGACTGATCACGCTTTCTTTGATTGCCGCAAACTCCGCCGGTACTGGTTGTATGTCAGCGAGGTGACGGCTCGCATCTATCCTGAGCATCCTCGCCCAATTATCGTATTCAATGTCGTGGACAACGTGAGGCTGCCATGGGACCGGGAAAGACAAATGGTCTATGTTACGATCCTGGCCGTGGCGAGAATGGTGATTTGGACGTCACGTCTGCAAGGTTGCCGGGGGCTGTTGTCTTTTTCTGATCAGGATCTGATCACTTTCTTTAAACACCAGCTACGGGTGAAGATCAGATGTGATAGAAGAAGGCTGCATCATGCGGCATTTAACAGAAGATGGACACATGTTGCAAGTCGGTGTGTACGAAAAGGAGCCAAATTTGAATACATGTTCCCCACCTAGGTGTGGAAAGTGCAGTTCCGTAAAGTAAAATTAAACAAGTAGCCTCTCAGCTAGCTGAGTGTGTGTTCCATACCTCCCCGATTAGGAAGCCTCCAAGGTCCCCACCCCCTCCTACTTGCAATTTTTTTTTTCACCCCCTCCTCTAAATTTTACCCATCTTGGAGAGAAAGAAAACCAAACTAACCCCCATTCCTTACCCACAAAATTTTCTTTTCTCCATTCACTCCCATCTAGAGGGCATCCCCACTTAGAGACTGATCCACAGAAGCGAGGTTCCTTTTACAAACCTAGTGGAACGGGCAGTCTATCAACTAGACGGGTTTGGGAGGGTCCTACTAATCACCTTTTTTTTTTTCTTCCTCCTTGCCCCGGACATAAATGAATTATTGTACCATTTTTATTGTCATCTTTTTGTTTTTACACGTCAATAAAAAATGTTTTAAAAATTGGGAGTTAAGTAGGACGTCCCCCAGTACAAAAGGGTGAATGCGGTATTATGGTGAAAGAAGATACTAGCTGGGAGAAACTTTTGATTTCATATAGTTCTGGAGTGACAAGGATGACCAGCGACCCCCACAATTCCCCCTTTTGAGTTGGCCATGTGCCTAAGTTTTTTGTTCATTGTTGATTTTCACTGTATTTTTAACATGAATAAAGGATTTAATATCTCAGAGTGTAGTATCTGTTCTTATTACATGCTGTACTTATGTTTGTAACTTTGTGATATAAAGTGGAGGATCACTTTTTTGTATTAATTTAATGTAAAATGATCACCCACTTTACAACCAGTCAGTCTCAAAGCCATTCAAGTCATTCTCCAGATGATTCAAGTTTTTTTGAAGGATTCCAGTTATTTTTTAAGCATTCAAGTCATTCTTAAGGTCATTCAATTCATCCTTAAGTTAATTAAATTCATTCTAAGTCATTTACTTTTTATCTATTTAAGTCATTTCAGCCCATTTTTTGGTCATTTTAGTTTATTTTTAAGAATTTCATGTCAATCCTACATTCATGCATTCATTCATTACACGAGAGCACACGACTAATGGCTATCAGCCTTGTTTTTTTTTAAATCATACTTGTGTTCATTTTTAGCATCATACATTTGGCATCTGGGTTGGGTGGGTTAGTGTTTGAATTGGTCTAAAAGTGATTACCCAATCGATCGCAGCAGGCCATCCTTTCAGACATTACTTCCTCCTTCAGCAGTAATTTTTTTTTTTTTTTTTTTTTTTACTCAGGTTCACCCCTAGCTGTTCAAGGGAAGAAACTATTAGAATAGAAAGCTTTCTGGGATTTAGGGACATCAACAGTGAAAGGGGTGAAATCTTATTGCTAAACGGGTTTGTCGGGGATATGTACGTCGAGGGGGTACAAGTGAAACAAGTTCATCAGAACACATTCCATTAAAATATTTGTAAAACAGGCACAGTGATGTAACATTGCGGTGATGAGACAGGGGCTGGAGCTTAGTTGATAAAGTGGGACCGATTAGATTGACAACTCTTTTTTGGACTATCTAAGAGGGAGAGATTAGTGGTAGATGCACCAGCCCAGATGTGGCAACAATACTCCATGCATGGGCGAATGGTGGCCTTGTAAAGGTATAGGATACTCTCAGGCGTGAGTAGTCTTCTAGCTTGATAGGGGGAACCCATCTTCTTTGCAGCAGCCTTTGCAATGTCTTCTATGTATTTGTTCCAGTTCATATTCCTGCAAATATTAGGCCGAGGAGTTTGTTGGTAGAATTCTCAGGTAAGGTACTATTTGTGATGTATATAGGGGGTTGAAGAGGCGTCTTGTAATTGTTAAAGGAGAGCAGCTTAATTTTATTAGCATTAAATGTTACCATCCATTTGCGTCCCCATTCCACTATAGTCTGGAGGTCATTTTCTAACAATTCTGCCATTGTCTTAGATTTAGTAATGAAGGGGTTACCCTTCTTCATTGTCTCTCACTTAGAAAGTAAAAGGTTTATGAGACACGCTTATAAGGGAATGCCAACACATTTGACCAATGCTATTTTTTATTCCATTCAGAGTGTTTTCTTTTTGTGAAAGTCTAACTTCGTGTCAGACATTGTGTCACATCAAATTGCTGGGGGATTTGAATGAACTTTTCCTTACACTGGTAATTTATTGGTCAAAAAAAAAAAAAAAAAAAAAAAAAAAAAAAACTTTTAAAACCCAAATCTACCACACAATTAAATATTTCTTCTAACATAGGAATATATTTATTGGAACAAGTTACACCATTAAGCTTACAATAGTACAAGTGTTGAATATTTTTAGAATAAATTGGACGAATAGTTGTAAATTAATGAATTTACAAGGACACTTTTGGAGTTTATCTGATAATATATTTAATTTGATCTGTATGTTCCTACTATATACTAATTTATAACCGTTCCTTGTGTTTTTATAGTAGCTTAGTATGTGAATTTCCACCTTTGCTTCTGCTTTCTAGCCAATTTGAAGAAAAATATTTGTCGAATTTTGGGGAAAAAAATGCATAAAAAAGTAAGTAACTATGATGAATATATTTGTGCATTGTTTTTATTGTAGATAAAACATTGGAAATTGTTTTTAAGCAAAAATAATTCATTTTAAATTAATGCTGAATACATTTTTATGGATTGCATAAAAAATCATTTAATAAAAAAAAAAAAAAAGAATGCAAGTTTTCAGCATGTTATTATGTTATTCTTTATTTCTTTAAATTTATAAAACATATATCCAGTTAAAAAGAAATCATTTAGACTTAGTAATGTGTATTCTACCTTTTTTTTTATTACATTTTCACCCCAAACAAGGCGCATTGCCACTTTGGTGCAGGGGGCTACTATCAGGGGCAGCAACAACTGGGGCACTATGTTGGGATTTGGGCAGCAAGATGTCAGTTCACGTTGCACTTGAACTTCTGCATGTCAGTACAGTTGGGGAAGCAGGAACTTGGAATGGAATTCCAGAGTCTAGCGGTTCTGGGGAAGAAACTACTGGAGTAGAAAGATCTTTTACATCTAGGGATCTCTACTGTGTGGGGGTAGGATTTAGCTGCCTGTCGGGTTTGTCGTGGGGGCACAAGTGTCTGCAGTTCGTCAGAGCATTCACCATTAAAATACTTGTAGAACAGGCAGAGGGATGCAACATCTCGTCGATGGGACAGAGGCTGAAGCTTAGATGACAGTTCAGGGCCTATCAGATTGGCGACTCTTTTTTGAACCTTGTCCAGGAGCGAGAGACTAGTAGCAGATGCACCAGCCCAAATGTGACAACAATACTCCATACATGGGCGAGTGGTGGCCTTATAGAGGTACAGGACACTTTCAGGTGTCAGTAGTTTTCTAGCACGGTAAAGAGAGCCTACCTTTTTCGCAGCGGCCCTGGCAATGTTTTCAATATAATTGTTCCAACTCATGTTTCCTGTGAACGTTAGGCCAAGCAGTTTGAAAGATGTACTCTCAGATAGGGAGTCACTGGCCATTGCTATTGGTGCCAGAGAAGGTTTCTTGTAATTATTGAAGGAAACCAGTTTAGTATTGGCAGCATTGAATGCGACCATCCATTTATGTCCCCATTCCACTACAGATTGGAGGTCATCCTCTAGTGTTTTTGCCATTTCTTTAGAAGTGTGTTCATTTGTTTTCCTGTCATGGCTGTTATAGAGTGTAGTGTCATCAGCATATATACCCATCTCAGAGGCAGTTTTGTCGGGGAGGTCATTAATAAATATTAGGAACAATAGAGGTCCAAGGATAGACCCCTGAGGCACTCCCGTATTTGTATCACACTGTTTAGACGTATGACCGTCAAGGACAACCTGGATTTTTCTCTTATCTAAGAAGAATTTAATTATGTTAAGTATTCTACCAGTGATACCATATGATTTAATTTTCCTGAGGAGACCCTTGTGCCATACCCTGTCAAAAGCCTTAGATATATCTAGAGCAACCGCTCTGCCCTCCCCTGCTTTGTCCAGTGAATGGTATATACGTTCAGAGATTACAGTGAGGATGTCAGCTGTGGAACGGGCATGTTTAAATCCATATTGTTTGTCAATCAGAAGTTTAGCATCTGTAAGGTGCCGGACTAGAGCATGGTTAATTATGGTCTCAAATATTTTGGCGAAAAGTGGGAGGAGGCTAATGGGGCGATAATTTGATGGGTCAATTCTGTCGCCAGAATTCTTGAATATTGGTACCACAGAAGCAGTTTTCCAACAGCCAGGAAAGCATGATTCATTAAGGCATTTGTTGTAGAGTTTGAAGAGAACTGGGGCTACTTCGGCTGAGCACTTTTTTAATAGCACAGCTGGGATGAGATCAGGTCCACATACTTTTGGAGTGTCAAGGTTTTTTATGATAGCGTGTACCTGAGGAGGGGTGATTTTTAAATCGTCTAGCGTGACGTCTGTCCACAAAGGAAAGTCAGGCAGAGAGTGGTTGGTAGGGTCCAGTGTGGAGTTCGAGGCAAACTGGCTGGCAAGCATATTAGCCTTGTCGGTTGCTGAGCAAACAACCTCGTGATTGTTGGTTAGCGGGGGAATTGTTGATTGCCCATTATTTACTACACTGTTGTAGATTTTTCAGAAGTCACGATTTCCTAATTTTTGTGCTCTGATGCGTTTTTTACTGGTTTCAGTAAATTCTCTCTTAGCTGTCGTTATTTCTTTCTTAACGTTACTTCTAGCTTCTATATACTTCTGTTTGTTTGAACTGGACTTATGTCGGTTAAATCTGCGGTATGCATGCTGCCTTTGAGCAATGGCAGTTGCGCAAGTCAAAGTAAACCATTGGGGAGACTTGTTAACAAACTCCAAAAACACAATAGTTTTTTAGTAGTATATAGATTCTGCAACACTGCAGGTAATATGTGCATGTGTGTGTATATCTTTCAGAATGCGTGTCAGTTGTGGTCACTAATTGTGGATCTGAAGGCCATAGAGATGAGATGCTTCTGAAAGATCTTCAACATGTTCGGACCACATTACAAATGAGTAAATGAAGAATAAACTCAGATAAGCACATGAAGATCTACTGTCCGTTGTGATGAAGAGAAACCTGAAGTTGTACGGCCATGTCATACGATCATCAGGACATGCAAAGAGAATCTTGCAATGAATGATACAGAGAGGAAGAAAGTTCAGTTCACAATGGATTGCCAAAGAAAACATGGGAAAAAGTGATAAAAGGAGGAAAAGAAATATTAAATAAGGATCTGGCCAGATAAATTACTTTGGAAGTCAAGTTTTAAAGCCATCCAACACATGTCATCTTATAAAATGGACATTAAATCAAATTCGTATTATTTGGATTCTTCAGACTACTGTTCTCATCTTGAGTGTTATTTTCACAATGTTTTGGTTGATGTAACCTCCGACCTTCTTCAGGTGTATCTTGTCGAACTCAGGAATTTTTCTATCGAATTCGGGGATCAAGACAGAATTTTGAATATAACCTTTTATTTACTTTATGGGGGTAGCATGTTCTCGTTCCATCAGCCATGACTGGATAGAGGTCTTAAGTAATTTACAATTGTATTTTTGGTCACCCACACTGAGAATTGAACCATCAACACTTACAAATAACCAGTCATGGCTGATGGAACGATGGCATTCTACTCATGAAGTAAATAAAGTGTTCAGTTTAACAAAAACATTGCTGAGTTCGACAATATATATCTTAAGAAGGTCGGAGATTACATCAATCGAAACATTGTGAAAATGACGCTCACGGTGAGAACAGTAGTCTAAAGAATCCAAATAATTCGAATAACCAATCCTCATCTCAAAAATTCAGAAACGAAATTAAATCAAATATTATGATGATGATGATGATGATGATTTTTACATATACCTGAAACATGAATAAAACTATATTATTTTTTTAGCTTTTGTAATTGTGGGTGCGTCTTTTTTTTTAGTCTATCTGTCAATATTTCTCCTTCATTTGTCGATTTATCTGTTAAGGAATATTACATATTTATGTGTGAAATGTTGTTTTCTTATATAACCAAACAGCTGTTCGAGTATCATTATCTGTTCATTATAGGATCACTGAAGGCTCTTTTCCATCGATAATCTCCTAATAGTGCCATCTACCCATCGCATGGTTCTTTTCCCATGAAACGAAAAAAAAAAAAAATGCCACATTAATACCAAAATTAGATTTACGATTTTACAAATTGATAAAGATTTTAGAATGTAAAATAAGGCCAAAGAAATCAGTCAGATTATGAATATCAAAATCAAAGATGTCTGCTCACATTCCTATCAGTTTTCTCTATCTTTATATAATAAAGTTATTAAAGTGAGCTGTGGTCTTTCTGATAAAATTGCCTTTGCTTACTTAATTGATTAATTTTTCTTTTCTCATAAAAAATCCTCTGCTCTATAATAAAGAAAATTAGTTGTGTATATGGCCCAACATAACCAGCAGATAAGGGTGAACATCCTTGCATCTTTTGACTCGTATAAACCAGCACGTTCCATCTAAAATCAGACAAGGGAGGATGGGATCTGGTAGTCTCCCTCCTTCTGCAGCCTTGGACTCTGCTATTGGTCAGAATTTGGTTGACAATCCATGCTGTGCTGATAGATATAAAATAGAATGGTTCGAGGTACTACATAGAGCGGACTCCGGAAACCATTAAAAAATTTTTGGAGTCTGTCTATCGCGGTGTGTAAACCTTCTTTGTGCCGGCAAAAAGAAACAGCGAACGCATTGTTTCTTTTTGGGAAACTTTGAATTTTTTCTCCCGCTTTTTTTTTTTTCTTCCCCTCGTTGTGCCAATATTTTAATCGTTTTTAAACGACAATAAATTTAATTTTAATTTGCCCCCGTACTTTTGGCACATTCAATAGTTCCCCATTAGAGATAATATTATTTTGTTATGCTATTGAGTTTCCTCCTGACGAGATGATAGCCGAAAGAGCTCTAGAGAACCTTACATGTATTTTATTTAAAGCTTTATACAAATTTTGTACCTCCAAACATTTATATATATATATATATATATATATATATATATATATTTTACATAGGCGTCACCACTTATCAAGGCCGATAGGCCACTCAAGGATAAAGGTTAAAGAGTGTACAGTAGTAAAAAGGACAATATAGTAATCGATAGTAATGGAAGTTCGGTAAATTTGTGGAACGGCTCATCAGAAACTTGTTCACGTTGAACTTGAAGATGACCATATTATAGACAGCTGGAAAGCAGGAAAACGGAAGACAATTACACAGGCGTGCAGTTCTAAGAAAGAAGCTTTGTTCATGGAATCTATGTTTAGGTTTAGGCACAGATAAAGAGTGGGGAGAATTATTGATAGTGTTTTCAGCTAGTCGAGTGTTTCTTGTGAAAGTTTGGCGAGGGGGACCATAGATTGAAGCTCTGTCGAACACTTTCCATGAAAATAACGATAAAGCAGAGACAAACTCGCAACATCTCTTCTGTGAGATAGAGGTTGCAGCGAAGAGAAAAGGACATCTCCCACCAGGACACGAAGTCTATTTTGAACCCTATCAAGGCAGGACAAGTCTTTTCTAGCAGTTCCTGCCCATATGTGGCAACAGTATTTCATCCTTGGACGTATCTGGCTCTTATATAGATAGAGAATTGCATCAGAAGGATCCGACCATTTTTTCAGCGGCCTTGGCAACAAATTTGATGTACGTATTCCATTTCAGATCAGGAGTAAAGGTCAAGCCCAGAAGCCTGTCAAAACTTGAGGCCTCCCCAAGACGAGAGCCATTCATTTTAATTGATGCCAGATGGAGATCAGAACGTTGATGATGTAAAGATAGAAGCTTGGTTTTAGATGCATTAAAAGTAACCAGCCACTCCTTTCCCCATTGTACAACGTGATCAAGATCAGAGGAGAGAGAATCGGAGAGAACTTGGTCGTTTACGGTCTTAGATGTGCTACCATAGATGGTAGTGTCGTCAGCAAAAATGTCTACGAATGATGTAAGGATGCGATTTGGAAGATCATTAATGTAGATCAGGAAAAATAAATCAGTATTCATGCCAGAGGCAATGCCAGGTGACCTTGCTGGTCTCTGACGATATTGTCAGATTGAAAAGAAAAAAGAAATCTACACGTTTATTAAATATAGTGAGAAATGCAAAATATTGTTCGCAAGAGTAGAGATATGCAAATAACAGGTGTAACCTGTGACCCTGCTGAGATTGTTGTGGCTGAGATTGTTGTAGCTGAGATCGTTGTAGATGAGATTGTTGTGGCTGAGATTGTTGTGGCTGAGATTGTTGTAGCTGAGATTGTTGTAGCTGAGATTGTTGTGGCTGAGATTGTTGTGGCTGAGATTGTTGTGGCTGAGATTGTTGTAGCTGAGATTGTTGTAGCTGAGATTGTTGTAGCTGAGATTGTTGTAGCTGAGATTGTTGTAGCTGAGATTGTTGTAGCTGAGATTGTTGTGGCTGAGATTGTTGTGGCTGAGATTGTTGTGGCTGAGATTGTTGTGGCTGAGATTGTTGTAGCTGAGATTGTTGTAGCTGAGATTGTTGTAGCTGAGATTGTTGTAGCTGAAATTGCCAAAGTCAGTGGACAAGTCGATGGACGAAGTTGTCTAAAAAGTATTTTCTAAAGTCTAAGAGTGCAGATTTGAGAAAAAAACAAGGGAAAGAGAAAGGATACGAATTGAGAATTGTGTCTGATTTGGAAAAGAACAAAAAAGAAAAAAAAGATTATTAATTTATAATTCCTATAAGGGGAGGAGGAGGGCGAACCACAGAGATTATCAATATCATAAAAGGAAAAACACAAGTTAGGGATTCACTTCTGTTCACCTGAGGTGTTTACATCGTTCTGAGATAGCGCCTTCCCTCGGATGTAGGATTGTTGTCATCAACTAAAAACGTTTAGAACTTAAAAAGCCAATCCAAAAACACTTAAATAAAAAATAAAATTATATAATTTTTTTTCTAACTCAGTATTATAATATTTATTCTAATAACTATTTTTGTTCAAATAATATTTATTCAAATAATATTTATTCTAATAATTATTTTTGTTCAAATAATGAGCAACCGTCAAATTATTTTTTCTTGCTTAAAAATGACCCATGTTCTTCAGTGATACAACTTTGATGACCAATACTGAGCGATTACACTTATGATCTAAACAATATGGAATGAGTGATAATTAGATGGAACAAGACTCTTCAACATCTACGGTCTTCATCAGGATGGCAACCATTTTTGCAAGCAGGTACCAAGTGACCACCTGGAACCCAGGAACAGCCAAGATGTCATGACAAAGAGAAAGAAGTGAGATGTGTGTATATGTATATATATATATATATATATATATATATATATATATATATACAGCAGAATCCGGAGATACAGTGACCCTATGATACGTTGTTTCAGATTATGATGTGGAATACAATGTTTTTCCGGCTCCTGGTTATGATATTTGCCCCACTTTACAGTGTTATTTATAAATGTTATTTGATAATATACATGTGTATTATATACTGTACTGTATTTTGTTACTAATTTTAAATGCCATATCCCTGGGTTCAACTGTATATATATTTTATCCTGCCACACAAAAGTTAGTAACTAAAAAATAGGTTATTGTGCAGTTTATAAACCATGCTGAAATAATATTATTTAGAAAGCCATTCCTAACATGGCGAGGGTGAGCTTTTTAACTATTCTGTACTTTCACCTAACAATTTAATAACCAAAAGATACGATAAAAATTAGATTTAACTTGAAAATTTGATCTAAAAATAGCACAGTCTAAAAACTGGATAGCACCAAAGACTGAAACTATTCAAATGTTTAAAGGAAGGAAGAAAGCAAACAACAAATAAGACAAGTGACTAAAATAATGTTATTTCATTCTTCAGAGTAACAGAACAGCAAAAATGCTATTTTGCACTTTAGCATAACAGGATTTTAAATAAACAGTAATTGTATTAAGCTTAACCTTCATCATAGAATGGCTTTTGACCTTGATAAGTGATGAGTCATTAATTAACACAAAACAAATATCAACACATATACTTACAAATTAATATGCAGCCGTGTTTCATCATTTTTGTAGCCACAAACAAATGGCTGCAATGTTGATTGAAGATTGTTGAGGTGAAAGCCTTATGCTGCATCCTGAAAAATAATTAATTCTTGGTAAAATCTACAATAAATAAAACTTTAACAGTCAAAGAATTTTCCTCCCTAGAAAAAGATTTAAACTTTTCTTTAATATAATGACAAATATAAAATATAATAAAATTATCAGACCAGATAATGCATGTGTTTATGTGTCATAATGTTTCTTACGTTGGCCTCCATTCAGTCTCGAAAGACAATGGATACACACCTGTAAGAATGTCCTCATGTGTACTTGTGAAGTAAGGTTTGCACAATCCCCAACCATACCTTTCCTTAATCGGCACTGCCTGATTCTAGTGACAAGGAGAAATTCAGGTCGACTGGAAAACAATGCAGAGAGCACATACAGCACCTGGTATCCCCCATTTAGTACTGACCAGGCTCAATGTTGCTTAACTTTGGTGATCTGATGGGAACCGATGTGTCAGATTTTGGCTGTGAATAATGTCCTTTCAAGATTCAAAATAAAAATAATTGGTGTTTTTTTTTATGGTAATCTGTTTAATGATCTTCTCCTTCAGTCAGTGTGCAAGAACGAGTCTCCACAACCATTCGTTTCATATTTTGATGCATGATGCAAATTATTATCGGGTTAACTGACATAACTATTTAAAAAATAATGGACTTACCAAGAGACTATAAATCTAATTATATCTAACATGTTATTGGGTATCGATTTGTGGCAATTATGGCTTCAGAATCACGACGTGTACTTTTGTAACCTACTTTTGCACATACTCTTCTTTGGTATCACTGTGTTTGTATTTATTATTACCGGCCTACAAGACAACACAAATGAAAATAGTGCATTTCAACACTGCTTCATAAAACTCATTGTTGGGGTTGAACTCAACGAATTTAAAAAATCTAATTCTGTTTGAATTTGTTTTCAATAAACTGCTATGCCACTTTTTGTCTACAGAATACAAAATAAAAATACAAAAAAATACTTATTTTATCCTAAACTATCAACATTTGACAACAAATATCATAAATTCTTATGATTTTATGCCCATTGTTATTATATGAAGATTAATCATAATTAAAAATTTTTTCTAAAAATACACTAGTTAATCTGATTGGGAGATACACGGTTGAAGGTATGCATTACAAAGAGAGAAATTATATGAAGATGATTGACGCGTAATGCAATGTGATAGGCTTAGCTGTAATGATCTCAGAACAAGATTAAACTTGGACAGTGCAATGTGTGCAAAGTAGGAAACTTTTTGGTGCTTATTCATATGTGCACTTATTTATATGTGCACTTATTCATATGTGCACTTATTCATATGTGCACTTATTCATATGTGCACTTATTCACATGTGCACTTATTTACGTGTGCACTTATTTACGTGTGCACTTATTCACATGTGCACTTATTTACGTGTGCACTTATTTACGTGTGCACTTATTTACGTGTGCATTTATTTACATGTGCACTTATTTACATGTGCACTTATTTACGTGTGCACTTATTTACGTGTGCACTTATTTACGTGTGCATTTATTTACGTGTGCATTTATTTACGTGTGCACTTATTTACGTGTGCACTTATTTACATGTTCACTTATTTATATGTGTACTTATTTACATGTGCACTTATTTATATGTGTACTTATTTATATGTGTACTTATTTATATGTGTACTTATTTATATGTATACTTATTTATATGTATACTTATTTATATGTGCACTTATTTATATGTGCACTTATTTATATGTATACTTATTTATATGTATACTTATTTATATGTGTACTTATATGTATACTTATTTATATGTATACTTATTTATATGTGCACTTATATGTGTACTTATTTATATGTATACTTATTTATATGTGTACTTATTTATATGTGTACTTATATGTGTACTTATTTATATGTGTACTTATTTATATGTATACTTATTTATATGTGCACTTATATGTGTACTTATTTATATGTGTACTTATTTATATGTATACTTATATGTGCACTTATATGTGTACTTATTTATATGTGTACTTATTTATATGTGCACTTATTTATATGTGCACTTATTTATATGTGCACTTATTTATATGTGTACTTATTTATATGTATACTTATTCATATGTGTACTTATTTATATGTGTACTTATTTATATGTATACTTATTTATATGTGTACTTATTTATATGTGTACTTATTTATATGTGCACTTATTTATATGTGCACTTATTTATATGTGCACTTATTTATATGTGTACTTATTTATATGTGTACTTATTTCGAAAAACAAAAATAAAGAAAAATCTTTATAGAGTGCCTACTTGTCGTGCGATGAAGGTTTTATATTTAAAAAATCACGAAAATTGATCAAGTAGTTTGTTTTTTATTTAAGAAAATCAAATTTTACGATTTTCAGCAATAAAGTATGTATAGCAGCCATTGAAAAGAAAAGAAATGACCGCATAGAGTTGTCCGCCCTTGTCTACTCTCGATTGTAATCAAATGTGGCGGCTGGTTTTCTTTCTTATGATTTTCTTTAATTAAAAAAAAAAAAACAGTACTTGATCAAATTGTGTGATTTTTAAAGTATGTCATCTTCGTTCCATAGCGAGTACACGCATTATCAAGACTTTTCTATATTTTTACTTTTAATTTTCGCTATAAGTGCAATTTTAAATAAACACTGATTATTTTTAATGATAATCTCTTTAAACAAGACGTGAAATCCCCCTTTGATTCGAGAAACTAACAAGAACGAAATATGATTATTGCAAAGACAGGAGATGCCTATCGACTTTAATCGTGAAAAGACCAAGGCTGTAGGTAAAAGGAAAAGTCAGCAGAAAGAGAGTTCCACAAGCCTACAGTTCTGGGAAAGAAGCTACTGGAACAGGAAGCTGTCATCATTATCCCATCCTGCAGCCTCCACTAAAATAGAACTCACTACATCCTTGTTGTATCCTATCTGGAAAAATTAACTTATGTGATCGATTGTGAGATGATGGCTGCCTCCATGATACAAATGATGAAACAAGTTCATCTGTTGCACGTGCACAGTGCCCAGCAAACTGAACACGTCTCTTGCAAACTGAGGTTGATACTCTCTGTAAGTTTTCATATACCATTTCTAGAGTTGGGTGATTTCGCCATGAGAGATTGCGTACTCTTCTCAAAAGACGTGTGCAACATCCATCCAAACGACGCTGTTGTTTTGCTGAAAGAGTCCAAGTTTCAGATCCATAGAGTAAGATTGGCTCAATAAGTATGCAGAAGACTTGGATTTTGAATTTGCAAGCAAGATTGGATTTCCAAATCTTATCCATTTTGTTATAAGCTGTCCATGCTTTGCCCTTTCTAATGTTAAAGCTTTTCTCAGAGTCCTTGATGTGTGATCCTAGATACTTGTAGTCTTCAACACATTTGAGGATGTTATTTGTGAGGGTTTTAATTTACATGAAGCTGTACTACAATGAGGTATTAAAATAGTGAATTGATGAAGACCACTAGACTAACGAGTCAAACGAGCTGGAACAAAGGAAGCAGAGAATAGATCAGGCAATTCTGAAGAGCATATGCTTTAATAGTATTTACGACTGATTATCAAGCTCACTTCTATGAGAGAGAGAGAGAGAGAGAGAGAGTGCAGAGAACGGCCAATCAAATTACAGATACGTTCTTGAACCTGAACAAAAACCATTATGGAAATATTGAGGAACCATCTTTATAGTGTCCAAACACTTACGGACCTTTCTCCTCACATTCTGCTGTGGTTGTTTAGATGGTTTCCGAAATTCCATAATGAGATTTTTGAAAATGAACGTAGAGGACGATAATGCACTACTAACAATGGACATTTTGAAAACAATTGTTAAAGAAAACCAATTTGTTAGAGAAATGTCTAAGACACTTGATATCAGTATTGCAATGCAGTCTGATCATCTAAAACAAATCTGTTTACTGTGTATGGATAGATGCAAATTGATGTGTTACGATTGTACTAAGATCAGAAATGTATTCAACCCTTTGGTGTCTGCTCTAAAAATCGCATATTTTCATCCATCGTAATTTGCACAATCCAAACTTGGCTTTGTCTTAAACAAATCTTGGATTGGATGCACTCTTATGAATAAAATCTGATTAAATACCACCAAACAAAATGTATTTACAAACAAAACTATGTTTACCAAACAAAATGTATTTACAAACAAAACTATGTTTACCAAACAAAATGTATTTACAAACAAAACTATGTTTACCAAACAAAATGTATTTGCATTTTGTTTGGTAAACATAATCAGATTTTATCATCATTATTAATTATTCATAATTATTTTAATATTGCTGTGCATTTTATTACTATTATTGATATACTAGCAGAGAGACCCGACGTTGCCCGAAATTGAATGAGGACCAATGAATGTTCAACACTTCCAATACTTTTATTGTTATCGAAATCGGTGAAATCGATCATTTTTCAATCAAATTGATTGATTGCCTGCTTTAGTAATGAGCTCGCTGCAGTGCACCGGGAGGAAGCTGAAATGCCTCACCACAATAACTTACTTCACAATATATTGTACCTTCCTCGGCCTTTTGGCTGAGATCAAAGTGTAGTATTTGTTCCAACAGATACTGCAAGCAAAGACCAGATGTAGGGGCAACCCCACATACCTGACCTTTAACCAGCTCCCATTTCCCACCTCTCGGGAGCTGGTCCCCTTTTTCCCTTCCCCCTCCCTTCACTCCTCACATTAAAAATTGGCCTTGTGCTCGGTGGGGGAGCAAATAAATACCTACTGCAAGCAAAGACCATATGTGGGGGTAACTCCACATATCAGACCTTGGTCAATGTAAGGGCAACCCTTCATACCAATTGCCACTATCCAGCTACCATTTCCCACCCATCGGGAGCTGGTCCCCTTCCCCCCTCCCTCTATCTCCACAGTAAAAGACGGCCTTGTGCCTAATTTGCTCAGTGGGGAAGCAAATAAATACATACTGCAAGCAAAGACCATATGTGGGGGCAGCCCCACATATAAGACCTGGTCAATGTACGGGCAACCCTTCATACCAATTGTCACTATCCAACTCCCCTACTCCTCGAGGAGTTGGTCCCCATTTCCCCTTCACTCCTCACATTAAAAATCGATCTTGTGCCTAATTTGCTCGGTGGGGGTGCAAATAAATAGCCTATTGGCTGAGATCAAAGTGTAGTATCTGTTCCCAGATGCTGCACTTTGAGACCACTGCCCTTGTGGCAATTGGTTATTGGTCCATGTAGGGGCAACCCTATATATACCATCCCCTCCCTCCTCTCATACCCTCCCCCTTCCCCTTCACCCCATACAAAAACCGACCTTGTGTCATATTTTGCTTACGTGGGGAAGCAAATAAATACCTACATTGTAGTCTACATTGCACTGTAAAGAACCTACTATTGATTTTTTGAAAGAAATTTTATACAATGCCTTGAATTTAAGTTCAAAATGCAAATGTCAAGTATTATGGTTTAATTAAGCTCTAAACCGAAATATTTATTTTGAACATGCCCCCGACTTGACCGTGGCAATCCAGCAATGCATTTTGAGGGTGCTGGCAATGATCCTGTTGTCATAACTTGGATCAGTGGAGAGTTGTACAGTGACACATCTCCAATCTCGTTCGTTGAACATTGTGTCACTTTCAAACATAATAGAAGGCTCCTATCGCTTTTAAGATTTGTACATAACTGACCAACTAGTAGATTGTCTACAACAAAAAAAAAAAAAAGAAAAAAAAGGAAAAAAAGAAAAAAAGGAAAAAAAGAAAAAAAGGAAAAAAAGAAAAGAAAAAAAAAGAAAAGAAAAGAAAAAAAAGAAAAGGAAAAAAAAGAAAAAAAAGAAAAGAAAAAAAAAGAAAAAAGAAAAGCAGTTTTTATCAAACGGAAATGAAATCATGTCATCTTTTCTTTGGAACAATTTTATCATTCCACCATATATATATATATATATATATATATATATATATATATACATACTTGAAGGATAGAATTATTTCATCAACAGAACCGTTTTGCACTACTTTTATGTTCCACTATGAAGATTAAAATAAACATATAGTAATATGTCTAGAATCCTTATTCTAATGTCTGTCAAAATCTATTACGTGATTTTGATTCTAGAAAATATCTAATATATAATACTTAAGCTAAAAGGATCTTAAGAAAAAATTAAATTCTTACTTAAATGGTGTTTAATGATTATAAATCAAATTCAATACAAATCTGAAACATTTGAATTTTCAAATGGGAGACAGTGCCCATATTATGTGTCCTAAAATTCTTTAAAATTCTCCAAAGAAACTGAAATTTGAGTAATATTTAATAATTTGCCCAATACTTATTGTCAAAATTTCATTTGCATGATGATAAATTAAACTAAATATACATTACGTTAGCCACCCTTACACCTAGCAGTTCGTTCTAAAATTCATAATGACCAGTTAATTAGTTTTTGGAGTTTTTGGGTGTAGGTGATTGACCCCCGCCTCACCTGAATACAGATCTGTTTCTTTTTCTAGCATACATACAAATAAAAAAAAATAAATAAAAAATATAACTTTATATAAATATATCTACTTAAAAGGCATATTATAGTTAAAACAAGTGAAGTATGCATGGTGTCCTGTGAGTGCACAATGAATGAGGCATAAAAAATGACTAAGTTCAGCATTTGCACCCCCACCCCCTCCATTTAGCCCCCAAAGTCCCCAGGGGACGTCAAATCCTGGTGAAAATGAACAAATAGTGTAGTTTTAGGCCTTAACATATATAAATTTGAGTTCTGCACCATGCAAAAAAAAGAAATGACTAAGTCCATCATTTGCCCCTCCCATCATTTAGCCCCCAAAATCCCCAAGACCTTATATTTAAATTTGAGTTCAGCACCATGCAAAACTGCTAAATAGACATGCACAGAAAATTTTGGACAAATATAGTAAAATAGTCCTATAAATAGAGTGTTTTTATTAGCCCTAAAAGAGCCCCTGGGGCACACTCAAGAGTTATCGCGAAGTATAGACAAACAAAATTATATAGAAATCAGTAGTTACAACTTTTCAGAAAGTTTTATAAAAATCCAAGGCATTAATTTTTTTTTAATAAGCGCAAAAGTGTCAATTTTAGGCATTTTAACTCGAAAGGCACCCCTAGGGGAACAACCAGAGTTTTCTCGGAAAATCTGTTCTGTTACTTTTTTACTCATATCATGTTTAATGTTTGTGCAAAATTTAACAAATTCCAAGGCGTAGTTATTGAGAAAAATGTGAATGGACGAATGGACAAGAGTGAATTTACAGGTTCAGGTTCACCCTCCTTTTGTCGGGGGGGGGGGGGGGGACAAATAAAAAAAAAAAAAAAAAAAAACGAAAAATAAAAATAAACGATTATTTTTAACAGCCGTATTGATTAGTACATTGTCAAATAGGAGTGAGTTTTTAATAACCTTGTTTCGGTATTCAAGGAATGAAACCTGAAAATCTATGAGGAATAAGGAGGAAAAGGAAAAAGAAAATGACAAAATATAAGAAAAAAAAGGGAAGACAATAAAATTATAGTCCATAGACTTCAGCCCCTGGAGGGGCATAGCCCATCTGCAACTTTGTAGATGTTTTTGTAGTGAGGAGTTCTTTTTACAGGGTGAGGGTACTGGCCCTACGCCCAACCTTCCCAGAAGGTACATACAGTGCCTAGCCTTCCCAAATGGTCACCCATCTGGTACTGGTCAGGCTCAACGTTGCTTAACTTCGATGATCCGGCGAGAACTGGTGTGTCAACGTGATTGTGTCGTACAAAATTATGGTGGAAGAAGAAAATGAGAGGCGACCGACACTAGCTTGAAAACAAAGAAGCAGTATAAGAAGATAAACTTTTGTTAATTAAAATGTATGCTAGAAAAAGAAACAGAGATTCTTAGCCTTCTTATCAGGGTAAGGCGGAGGTCAAGCACCTACATCTAAGAACTGTCTGAAATTTATTATTAGTTGAAATATTTGAAAATACATTTGGTCTACTCAGATTGTTTTTTTAGAATAAGCTACTAAGCTCGAGTGTGTATTCATTGATATCTTATATGCTTTTATATAGAGTGATGTGGGTCTCGGTTGTGTGTCTAATTGTGTCGGATATATACTCGAGAGCCAAAACAATGAAAAGAATATGCTGTTGTCATAGCCCTAATAATTCGTTTTGAAAAAAATGTAAAGGAAACCTTTTAAAGAATAAACCAACGAAGAAAGGAGTAGAGAACCTGTTTTGATTTATTCTTAATCAAATAAATATGCTGCACTTCTGCAGGCAAGGAACATGAGACGAGTGTGTGCATTTTAGTTTTAAGAATGACCGATAGAGGTCGTTTGTAAGCCAAAGAACAGGGCTCGATAAGTTGTCCTTTTTGAAAAGTTTGAGCCAACTGTTCTCCACAAAAAACGTTAATTTCAATTTTTCAGTATCAATATTAATATTAAGCCATTTTTTTTTTCAATGATTTTTTTCTTTGGTTACTTTAGTACTAAAATATTGTTTGAATTACAGTTAATCTTACTGAGGAGTTTATGTGGCAGCAAAATATTTATTTGTTATTTAATAAGTTATTAAAAAGAAAATATTTTAGTTTTAACACTTCTTGTGTTATTACGAAATCCAAAAAATGGAAAGACTTATTGGCTTATCAAGTAAGAAGTATTTTAATCATCCAAAATAATTTATTTTTAAAACTCATTGTGCTATCACAAAACTGCAAAAAATGGCTTATTTAAATCGGGGGGGGGGACTTCTTGTATTATTGAATAATAAAAGGAAAGTTAAAAAAAAAATTAATTTAGTTTCAACATGAACATAATAATGTAATACATTATTTTATCTAATAATGTAATAATAGATAGCAGTACAAGTAGGGTGTTATTTGTTATTGTATCATGATAACAGTAGAATTGTTAAAACTATAGTAATGTTTCGGAATAGAAAGTCAACTGTAGCTAAATTAGATTTGTATGAGAGTGTAAACAAACGATGAGGGCGCAAATAAACTACCAGGGGGGAAAAAGGAAAACAGTAGTAATAAAAAAACAAATATATTCAACGTGTATATATGAATATATGTATAGTTATTCAGTGAAGTGGCAATATAGGAATATGTACATGTAATATTTTTTTCCAATGTATTTAACAACGGCAGATATGATTTTTGAATCAGAAGGATCGTTTGGGGAAATAAGATGTCGCAAAGTGATGCCATGTTTTAATGTAGGGTAAGCGTTCGTTTATGTGGAATATCTCCATTCTGGAATAAGGGAATAATAGGCCGCTAGCAGCCAATCGGAGTGGGTGGTCTTTGCCAGGGGAGAATTTATTATTTTTAGAGCAGAAATTTGTAAGATTATGTTATGTCTATGTAGTCGATAACGAGTTAAAGGTGGTGTAATCACATTAGCATAGGAAAATGTAGAATTAGTCTCGATCTCAAGTAGTAGCAGTGTTAGGACTTATTAATCAGGAAGGTTGTTTGGTTGTTTTTGTTTTATGGCATATCAACCCTTTTCGGGTTATTTAATGCCGAATCCAAAGATTTTGAAGAAAAATTTTTTTAATAGAATATATTGGTTGTTTTCACGTCGGTTTCTATTTAACCCATAGTTGGGACCCTAACAGGTACTACCACTCTGGGTCAGAGTGGACCTGGGAGCAATGGTAATTAAAGGGTGGCTCCACACTCCCCAAAGCCCACAAGCTGGGGCCTCACCACTGGATATAGATTAAGGTCATATTCAGGACCCCCATTGAGGGACTTTTACCCTCTGCAGGGGGGCAGTCAGCGTATTCTAATGCCCCACCGACAGGGCCTAATCAGGGAGGAAAATATGAACTCCTTCCTCTGCAGATGTGGCGGTTGTAATGGTGTTGCTCATCGGATGTAATGTAGCATTTTATTATCACGAGTGAATGTGGTAGAAATAGTGGCCGTAAGCTACACAAGATAGTGGCTGTCAGAGTAAATGCATTGAATTTGTATGTGGCATCTGTTGTTGCAAACCTACGGTACTTTGGTACAGAGAAGAATTTCTGCAGTCAAAATATTATATATGGAGATAAGATTATTTTTAGAATGTTTGGGTTGGGGTCATTTGAGGTCATTTTTGACGTGTTGATATCGACGTAGATTTACAAATTAGAACAATGTGCCGTTCAAGTTATATGTCAACGTCATAATTTATCATTTGTTTGTGAAAGTACATATGTCAGAATGACATTGATTAAAAAAAAAGACAAAAGAAAAAAACACTTTACGTCCTATTTTAATTAATGCAATATTTTAATCTAATTGGGCAACTGCATTAGAACATGAAAAATCTTTCAGTCTTAAGAAACAATGGTACTCAATGTAAAGGTGCCTCTGTATGGAGCAAAAGTTGCACAATTTATAACTGCATCTCTTCTGAGCAGGTATTATTTTAGTTCAGTATGATTTGTTTTATGGAAATAGCTCCAAAGAAGGCATGAAGCCACTTTATGTAAGGAGCTAACAAGAATGAAAGATGATTATTGCAAAGACAGGAGATGCCTATTAACCTCAGTCTTGAAAAAAACTAAGGCAAAAAAGGAGGAAAACAGTCAGCAGGAAGAGAGTTCCACATGCTTGCAGTTCTTGGAAAGAAGTCACTGGAATAGAAAGTTGTATTGTAATGAGGTATCAAAACAGCAAATCGATCGAGATTAGACCACTGAATCACATAAGCTGGAACAAAGGAAATTCTGAAGAACACTTACCATAATAGTAATTATATAAAAAAAACTAATCTGGATGCCCGGCGTTGCTCGGGTGTTTGGAGGTGTGTGTTGAGCAAAAAAAAAAAGTGGTAGTAGGCAGGCAGGCTCGAACGAGTACCGCAAAGGAGGAAAAGAATGTGAAAAAAAAGTGACGTCTTTACTGTTGCGTTCATCACCAAATCAGAAGTGATGAAGGTTTAAATTAAGGCTAGTCAATCGAAAAGACGCGATGACTTTCGAAAATATCGGCAAAAAAACGACCACTCCCTGTAGAAAAGTGCTCAGTTGAGGGTGAAAGAAATATTTTTAGCCAATTTTTCGATATTTGTCGTTCAAAAGGTCGAGCTTTAAAACGATACTGATCTCGTGAAAATCCGTCGCCTCACTTGAAAGTTTTAGGCAGACATACAAACATACACACATACATTCATTTAAAGAGACAAGTAAGATTTATATTATAGACTAGCAGGGGTACCCGGCGTTGCCCGGGTGTTTAGAGGTGTGTGTGGTTTTGGGTAAATCAAAAAAAAAAAGAATAATAAATTGTTGCTCGGGTGTTTGTGTCGGGGGGGGGGGGTTAAAAAAAAAAGTTTAATAAGTAGGAAGGATCGAACCTGAAGCCTTGAGGCGAAGTTGGAAAATAAAGTGTGAAAAAAACGTGTGACGTTAACCGATCGGCCACCAAGAAATAGTAACGGAAACATGTTTGAATTAATTTAAGTCTTAAGAATTAGCAGGTGCCCGTACTTAATGGCTTAATGAGGTCAACTTTCACTGCGGGGCAGTTTTTTTATTTCCTGAAGGGTAGTTTTTGTTTTTTTTTGTTTCCCCAAGATGTTGTGGGGGGGGGGAGACCAGCTCCCCATAAAAAGGGGATTGTCCAAATTGAATAGCAATTGTCTGATATTAGGAGAAACTCCACATTGATCAAAGCTGATTGCTTTTGGACGTTCCCGGCGATCGCGACCGGCGCCAGCTTCGAATTAGTTTCGCTTTTATACGAAAAAGTCGAATCCACACGCGGCGATCCAAAAATGTGGAATATTTAGCTTTACAAAGTCGGGCACTCTGGAACAAAAAAAAAATTGCCTCAGTCTAGAAGGATATTATTTCTACATTGAATTTGAACGAAAATTGTTTTTTTGGCACTTATGTATTATACGGAGAGGTTCATTGTTAGGGGCGATAACTCAAATTTCTTCTTGAGACAGTTACAAAACACTCCCCTCCCATGTTAAATATTAGCTTTCTAAATAACAATATTAAAAAAAAAACATCACGTTTAAACTTTACATTTACCAAAAAAAATCATTGATCTAAATTTAATAAAACATAATTTCTTCTCGTCCAAATAACACGCAAAATAAATTTAAAAAATAAATAACATCAAAATACTTGAAAACCAAAAGTTATTGTATAAAAATGTATGAAAATATAAATTGTAAAAACATTTATTGAAAAAATACATTTTTTGCATTCAAGCAACATTACTTGGATTTTTGACTAAAAGCAAAGTGAAGTATCTGTTCTGATAGCACACATCCTCTTTTCTGTCTCCAGTCAATGGAGAAGAAATACTTCTAGACTGAGACAATTTTTATTTTTGTTCCTTTCCCCAGATAAAAAACCTACCTTTTTTTTGAATTGAAGGATCATTGGATTTTTTTTTCAAATAATTTAACGGAAAGAAGTCGCTGTAAAAAGGAAAGAATTTTAATAAAAAAATTGTTTGAATTACAGTAAAACTATAACAAAATATAATTTTAATTATTGTCACTGTTGAATTAGGTTGAAAAGTTGCGTTCCCTATCAGTCGTTCAATGAAACCCAACAAAACAAAAGAGCCCCGCCCGTATAATGCATAAGTGCCTTATATTTTGATACGATAAATGTTTTTAGAATTTTATTTTGATAAAATAAATGTTATTTGGTGCCTTTGCATTTAACGACCCACGCTATTTATTAAATAGTACTTATAAGTAAAATTCAAGTTTTATATCATTTTTATCAAATTGTTTTCTTAAATATTTGGCCTTGAAAAACAATCATAGTTTGGCAACTGTGTATCTCGGTCCGTGTCATACATAAGTGCCAACCCCGCTTTTATTTATTTATTTTTTTTTTTTTTTTACATAGGGATCACCACTTATCAAAGCCAAGAGGGCACTTGAGGATAAAGGTTAAAGAGTGTACAGTAGAAATTGGACAATATAGTAACCGTTAGTAATGGAGATTCGGTAAATTTGTCAACTTATATGAAACGGCTCATCAAAAACTTGTTTACGTTAGACTTGAAGACAACCATATTATAGACAGCTGGAAAGCAGGAAAACGGAAGACAATTCCACAGGCGTGCAGTTCTAAGAAAGAAGCTTTGCTCATGGAATCTATGTTTAGGTTTAGGCACAGATAAAAAGTGGGGGAAACTAGTGATAGTGTTTTCTGCTAGACAGGTGTTTCTTGTGAAAGTTTGGCGAGGGAAGGACCATAGAATGGAGCTCAGCCGAGCACCTGCCACGAAAATACCGATAAAGCAGAGACAAACTCGCAACATCTCTTCTGTGAGATAGAGATTGCAGGGAAGAGAAAAGGCTACAAAGTCTATCTTGAACTCTATCAAGGCAGGATAAGACTTTTCTAGCAGCTCCTGCTCAGATGTGGCAACAGTACTCCATTCTTGGACGTACCTGGCTCTTATATAGATACAGAGTTGCATCAGCAGTGAGATATCTACTGGATCAATAGAAGGATCCCACCATTTTACAGCGGCTTTGGCAACGGATTTAATGTATGTGTTCCATTTAAGATCAGGAGTAAAGGTCAAGCCCAGAAGCTTGTCAAAACATGAGGCCTCCCCAAGACGAGAGCCATTCATTTCAATTGATGCCAGATGGGGATCAGAGCGTTGATGATGTAAAAATAAAAGCTTGGTTTTAGATGCATTAAAAGGAACAAGCCACCTCTTTCCCCATTGTACTACTTGTTCAAGATCAGAGGAGAGAGAATCAGAGAGAACTTGGTCGTTTACGGTCTTAGATGTGCTACCATAGATAGTAGTGTCATCAGCATAAATGTCTACGAATGATGTAAGGATGTGATTTGGAAGATCATTAATGTAGATCAGGAAGAGAGTTGGGCCCAGGATGGACCCCTGAGGGACTCCAGCATTAATACTGTGGGCCTCTGATTTCTGCCCATCAACCACTACTCTTATGAACCTATCAGAGAGAAATGATTTAATAATTGAGAAGACATTTCCAGCTATACCGTAGCTGGAGATCTTGTGAAGTAAACCTTTATGCTATATTCTATCAAAGGCCTTTGATATATCAAGAACAATTGCCCTAGAAAGGTAGCCTCCATCGAGAGATTCGCTAATCCTATGAGATATAACTGCAAGCACATCTGCTGTAGATCTAGCAGAACGGAAACCATATTGTGTGTCACTAAGGTTATTTTTGCTAAAATGGTTGATTACTTCTCTATTTAACACAGATTCCAGCAACTTACTCATGACACACAGAAGACTTATTGGCCTGTACTCTGAGGGAGATGAGTGATCACCCAAATTCTTAAATACGGGGCATACTGATGAGATTTTCCAGGGTGACGGGAAGCACTTCTCCTTAAGACAACGTTTAAACAGTTTTGTAAGGATGGGCGCAAGTTCTGGTTGAAGTCTTTTGAGTACTATAATTGGAATACCGTCAGGGCCGGTTGCTTTACTGGAATCAAGGTTTTTGATTAGCTTGGCAACATCACGTACAGATATTTATACATCACATAGCATGTTTTCAGATACAGGAGGAAATATTGGGGGTTGGCAGCCTTGGTCGCAAAGGTTAGAATTAGCTGCAAAGTTCTTGGCAAAGAGTTTGGCTTTGTCTGATGCAGACGAGATTACCTCAGGTCCCAAAAGCTAAGAAACTTTTCTGTTTGTAACTTTTGCAGCCTACTAATCTAAAAACACATGTTTACTTTCTTATTTTTTAAATTTTTTCTCTTGTTCCTTATCACAGGTTTGACTTTAATCCTGAATATTTGTCTTGTTTTCTTATCTTTCTCCTAAATCCTTTTTGTAAAAAATATTATTAACCAATACTTTTTCTTATATTTAAAACGAGAAAAAAAAAAAAGTCTCCCATGAAATTGAACATTTCCCAAATTATATTTGCATATTATCTGAACTCAAAAACACGCGGCTTTTTTTATTTTTTTTCTTCTAAAGTATGCATTACTTCTAGCTAAAGTTAATACATAACTCTAAAGGTATTACTTCTTAACCAGCTTTTTAAACGAGTTAAAAATAACCAGACTTTTTCAATTTGATAAAAGGCCCATTATAGCATATTTATTATGGGGTGGAGCTGGAACGGTTTAACATCCTAGCTCGACTTAGATAAAGGCAGAAAGTATCCATGCATTAACATGGGAGAGGAGACTATCTTCAAGTACTATCCTACGCCGGGAATGGGGCAACGGACTCTTACTAAGTAGGTATTAATAAGTCCTTCTCACCTTTTTTTTTATTTTATTTTATTTATTTATTTTTTCTCAATGGAGAGTAGATAATGCATGTGAATGTGCTATCAGCAACTCCAGTAACTCTTGCTTCTCATTTTTTGTCCTTCAGTCCTCATTTCCAATGAATGATTTTTCTGTCAAAGGGTGAAGAAAAAGCTGCTTTCCAGGTCGGTAGCACTTTGTAAAGAGTAGCCCGAGATGTCGGAAAATTTCTGTTTCTATGTCTATCCTTGCGGTCATGTCACTAGTAAAGGTGCTGGAGGTAAACGTTTCATCTGGGCTGACGTTACCCACCTGATAGTCAGAGACCCGAACCCTGGATTAACCACTAAGGAGGCTGTCCTATCAGCAGGTGCAAAGTACTGGGGCTGCTGTATTGCCATTTGGTGAATGGATTCTGGACCATGCAGTAGCTTCTGGTGAGGTCTCTCGATGCCATATTAGTGGGTAATTGTTACGGCTTTATCTTTTCATGTGCTACAAAAAAAAATATTTCTTCATTTCTATTTCTCTCTTACTTTCCCTCTCTGCCCTGCTTCAGGCATGTCTGTCGACCTAGTCCACAAATCCCAAAACACCATCATGAAAAGTCTCAATAAAAAACACATGATTAAACGCGGATCTCCAACATCTAACGTAGATCCCCACTAACTTCTAACATAGACCTCCATTACCATGTTTCCTTCTCTAACATCAGGGGTCTACGTTCTAACCTTCCAGAAGTTGAAACCCAATTACAGGAGACTAAACCAGACATTATTTCTAAGTGAAACTGGCATTGGACAGACCATTTTCCTAGATGAGTTCGTGATTAAAGGATACTCTAATTTAACTTCCAAATCTGACCCCCAAGATCGCCATGGGCATGGAATATGTGCCTATATAAAAGATGGCTTTCCATGTGGTAGGGATATCTCCAAAGAAGATCCTAACTTACCCTATATGTGCTTCCGGGTGGCACTAGCTCAAACTACTGCATTTATATTTGCTCTCTATTGCCCCCACAACAGCAGAGTTACTATCTTTAAAAGCATATGAGAAAATTGACCACGCCCAATCTGCTTATCCTTCAGCTAATATTCATGTCTGTGGAGACTTCAATGTTCACAATGTGGAATGGTTAACTCACTCAAACAAGAGCGATGATGAGGGGAGGTTCTGGTTAATCCAAGGTTCGGGTCCCTGACTATCAGGCGGATAACGTCAGCCGAGATAAAACGTTTACCTCGAGCATCCTTACTAGTGACATGGCTACAAGGATAGACATAGAAACAGAAAATTTCCGACATCCTTGACGGCTGTTCATGCAAAATCCTGCCAACCTAGAATACAGGTTTTTCTTCTCCCTTTGTCAGAAAAATCACTCATTAAAATGAGGACTGAAGGACAAATAAAGAGAAGCGAGAGTAACAGGAGCTGCCGATAATGCATCCACAATGCATTATCTACTCTCCATAAAAAAAAAATTAAGTATTGTACTCAATAAAAGTCCATTTGGTGTGTTTAAGAGGGAGTTAGATGAAAGATTCCCCTCTCACCAACTGAAAATGAAAACAATTGCAAAATCTGTCATGCTATCAACTTGGAAAATATAAACATTTCTAGACAAAAAAAAAAATCTATGATAAAAAAATAAATAAATAAATAAAACAAAAAATAAAAAATAAATAAATAAAATAAATAAATAAATAAAACAAAATATATATTCCAAAGGAACTTGCCAGATAGATTCGGTACATCTTTCCACGAGAAAACCATTTACACAATAAAACAATGAACTAAAAATAAAGATTAAAAACTGAAATAAATATAATATTAGCACTTGCATCTAGAAAAGAAATATAACAAAATGCATAACTTAACTGCATTAATAATTTGTCTTTCATGAAGTTATCATTTTTATTATTATTACAAACATGGTTTAAGTAGAGATAATTTTTTTTGGAAGAAATGCCAAAGTCATTTCACTCTAAAGAATTTATGTGACTGAAATAGGAATTAATTCGGAAATCCAAATTATTTTTTTTTTTTCATTTAATAAAAAAAAAGTATCAGCATTACTGTTTTCTAAAGTTTTCAAATGTATTTCTTTTTTTATTTGAACAAAATTTCTATAAATTTGATGCAGTCCGGTTAGATAAATTGTTTAAAATTTTTTTGAGATGAGGATTGGTATTAATTTGGATTATTTAGACTATCGCTCTCATCTTGGTAGTTGTTCTCACAATAGAATTCTTTTCCGAGCCTTAGATTTTACTGAAAATTACCCAAAAACAAGGGTCTTGGATATGACCTTAAACTATATTCGATGGTGAAGCCCCAGCTTGCGGGCTTTGGGGAGTGTGGAGCCACCCTTCAATTGCCATTGCTCCCAGGTCCACTCTGACCCGGAGTGGTAATAGCTGTTAGGGTCCCAGCTATTGGTTAAATAGAAACTGACTTGGAAATAAAAACATATTCTATTAAAATTTTTTTCAAAATCACTTGGGCCTCACCATCGAATATAGTTTAAGGTCATATCCAAGACCCTTGCTTTTGGGTAATTTTCAGCAAAATATAAGGCTCGGAAAATAATTCTATTGTGAGAACAACTACCAAGATGAGAGCGATAGTCCAAACAAAATTAATACCAATCCTCATCTCAAAAAAATTTTAAACAATTAATCTAACGGGACTGCATCAAATTTATAGAAATTTTGTTCAAATAAAAAAGAAATAAATTGATAAGCTGATATGCCATAAAACAACCAACCAACCAACCAAAAGCAAGACCATATAATTATTCATTTGGAAACATTTTACCCTGGGAAAATTGTGGGGCTTGAATCCGGGATGTTTTAGGGGTAGAAAAAACACCGCTTTTTGGGCTCATTTTTATTTTTCTCCAAAAATTCATACTTGTGTCTAAATAGGGGTTTTGAATGGTACAGAATTAAAATTAATGCATCGTTTGCCATGAAACGGTGTCATTTGGCGATTTTACCCTGATGTTTTTTACATCAGGTCAGGGGTTTAAATGGGGAAAATAGGCAATATCAGTCGGAGGACCATATAGTTTTTGGCTTGTTTTTTTTTTTTTTTTGAAGTGGAAAATAATTCTAATCGTAGGTGGACATGCATATACACGGACATATTCCCATACAGTGGACATGAAGACGCCCACCCACACCCACGTGGACATACAGATTCACGCGCATACACATGTGAATTGTCAATGAAAGAAGGAAGAAAAGATATGAAATTGTATTTCCTTTTTTAAAACAAGATTAATAGATAAGAAAAGTTCTTCAAACTTTTTTTTATATCAGCTTTTCTTTTTTTGTTCTTTCATGTTTTAATCTGTTTGCATTAGTGAACACACATACACATACCTGAAATAGCACACACACACACACACACACACACACACACACACACACACACACACACACACATGAAATTGCACACGTATACACACATATGAACAGACAATGAAAGAAGAAAGAAAAGATATGAAATTTTATTTCCTTTTTTAAAACAAGATTAATAGAGATAAGAATAAACATTCTTTATATATATATATATATATATATATATATAAAATCAAGGATGAGAGTTCATATAGAAACGTTTTAATTTGAATTAAATAAACATCAAGTGCACTTGAAAGCCAAATACAACGTAATATTAAGAAAATAAACAAATATTTTACTTGTTTGAAATTTATCACAAATATATTTCAGAGGTATACTCCATCTTCAGTGTGTTGTTTTGTTTCTTTTTTCCTTTTCTTACACACACACACACACGCACGCACACACACACACATTTACTTCAAACTTTTTAATATCAGTTTTTTTTTCTTTCGTCTATTTTAATCTGTCTGAAGATAAAGAATTATAAATAAAAAAATCCAAATTATCAAAGTGAAAACGAAATTGATTAGTCTAATTTTAGCAACACTTTTTTTTCAGATGTGTTAATTTGGTTGACCTGGCTTAATCTGACCACAAATGACGTTCTGAAGAGTTAAAGTTTTAAAATGTGATGAAAACGAAGGAAGTTGAATCTGTTAACATGCATGAAGAAGAAGAAGTTATAAACTTCACACTTCAAAATAAGGGTCTTTGCTGATATATGTTGTTGCAGCAGTGTCATCACTGTCAAACAAAGCAATAGTCTATCAAACATGTGATGATGTATGGAATTGAAACATGAGTGAAGCCCCCGCATGGAGGAGAACATGACCAAGAACTGCATATACTCCATCCCATGCAGTTGCAGAAAGGTTTACAAGGGTGAAATATGCCGCCCCCTTAAAGTAAGGGTGGAAGAACACCGAAAAGCGGTAACTAAAGGGGAGACGGAAAAATCGGGTATAGCCAAACATGTCTGGATGGAGAGGGGGGACCATCGCCCCCCTATGGGATGAAGTAAAAATAATAAACAGAGAGACCCACTGGAAAGTGAGAAAACTTAAAAAAACAGCTCACATGCTCGGACATAACAACCTACTGAGCAAACCAAGATGCAATTTGGACACCTCTGATAGAGAGAGAAAACCTTGAATAACAACATAGGTTTAACATTAACAAAAACCAACTAAGAATTGTCCTAGTGACATATGGCCGAGTGGTCCTAGATGTTGTATCAAAGTTTAAAGTTACGCAAAGGTGCTATGTTCAATCCTGAACGAAGGCAGTGAAAAGTAACATTCAAAACAGAGAATCAGCAACTATGTCCCAAAATCTAGCTGGAGTCTGAACACGGTACCCCCGTAATAATAATAAAGGGTTGGGTTCGAGACTCCTAACAAATGGTTCCCCAGTTCGATACAAAACACCTGATGAAGGCCGGAGGGCAAAACGGCAGAAACGTTGTGACTATAACAACTAAGATGAGGAAGTCAGTCCAACAATCTCAATCAATCACTTATGAAGATCAGTAAAAGGCTTTTGGATTAAATGCTTTAAAAGAAAATTGGTACAAACCTGTTTTTATGCAGTCTGTAATGTTCGTTGGCAGGTAAAAAGAAAAAAGAAAAAAAAATGGCTACTACATCTTTTTATATGTTTGCGATCTTATCTGATATAGGCATGAAATGCTTCCGGTTATGAATAAAAATACTGATTTTTAAGAGACTGGGGCAACTTGGGTTTGGATGTTGGAGTATCAAGTTGTGATGGCAGAGTTACGAGATTTTGAGTTGCTAATTTTGGAATAGTGAATTTTGACAACAAAGTGTCAGATTTGGAGTAGTGAGTTTTAACAGTAAAGTGTTGGATTTGGAGTAGTGAGTTTTGACAGCAGTGCGTCAAATTTAACCCTTACTTGGAAAATGTAGAATAGTTAACTCTTAACTATTTAGTCATAGGTTTGGGCCCACAATAGATCCTTGGGCACATCCTTATTGATGTTATGTACTTTGGACTTATGTCCATCAAAAATTACTGTTATAGCCTTATCAGAGAAAAAAGATTTGATAGTTTAGAGGACATTTTCTGATATTCCATAGCTAATAAGTTTGTGGAGCAAACCTTTGTACAAGACCCTGTTGAAGGCGTTTCATAAATCAAAAGCTATTGTCCTAGAAACAAAGCCTTCACTGTTCCTGTGCAATATCAGTTAGCTGTAAATCTTGCAAGACGAAATCTGTATTGCTTGTCACAAAGACGATTGCTTTCATTGAGGTGATCGACAACTACTTGATTTATAACAAATTCAAGCTTCATACATATGATATGGATTTGGTTGGTTGTTTTTGTTTTACAGCATATCAACCTTTTTCAGTTTATTTAATGCCGAATCCAGTGATTTGGAAGAAAATATTTTTAATGGAATATATATTTTTTCAAGTCGGTTTCTATTTAGCCCATAGTTGGGACCCTAACAGGTACTACCACTCTGGGTCAGAGTGGACCTGGGAGAAAGAGTCGCTCCACAATCCCCAAAGCCCGCAAGCTGGGGCCTCACCATCGGATATAGTTTAAGGTCATATCCAGGACCTATGATATAGATGAGACTGATCAGTCCGCACTGGGATATAGAGAACCGACTTCCAGTATTTTTTAATATTGGGCAGAGCAACAAAGTCTGACAAGATGACAGAAAGCGTTTCTCCTTTAAACAACAATTAGTAAGGAGAGGAGCTACTTCGGAATATTGTTAGAACCAGAGTCTTGTTGGTGTTGAGTAGTGATGGGACGATTCCAATATTTTTCCCGATTCTGATACAATTACTGAATCAGATTCTTTATAAATCTCTAAATATTTAACTATAGACTAATTATTTTTCTCCAATCATCGTACACACTTTTATTATTAGCTAAAAATCAATAAATATTCATCATTTTATCATTACTTCCAGCTGTGGAAGATTTTGCTTTTAGCAAAATCAAATAAAAAAGACAGAATTGTTTTTGGCATCGGAAAATAGGTACCAATTTTTTCCAATTCCAATACTGATTCTGATACCCTAAATGTTCCAATTATGATTAATCGTCCCAGCACTAGTATTGAGGTTTTTGATAAGTTTGGCAAAATTGGCGAATTTACTTTTTATCCACTTCCAGACCAAATAATGTAGTTAAGAATGGTTAAGAAAAATATATTTTTTTTTATGTTTTTAATTTTTTTTACAAAAAAACATTTTATTTCTATTTATTGATTCTGAATTCTTCAAAACTCACATATAAACAAAATATAGGGACAGATTCCTTTTCGCATCAAATAATTCCCACCCCAACAACACACAAAGTTTGACAACATCATGAACAGCCGTCTGCCATTCTTTATTTTAAATTCAGGAATTTTAAGAACTCTTCAACATAAACCGAGAAAACTATACAATTTGAAATATTTTATTTTTACTTGTAGTTGTTTTTTTAATTGATCATTTTTCGTAATTTATATTTAACTTTTTACTAATCTTGATAGGATACGTAAGTACATAATTGTCTTTCTTTTTTACTTTTCCTTTATTTTTTTTAGTTAAAATCCATTTTTTAAAAATTCAAATACATTATGCAAGAACCGAAATTTTTGTGTCATTTTATTTATTTCGTTTTAATGAGCAGTTTTTTCATTGAGGTAAAACTGGATAAACACCGACTGTGAAAATGTTGGAAGAAAATGGTAAGTTTTGCATTTAATATCTTTAACTGAATATAATTTGGTAAAAAGACGTATTCTTACCTTGTTGACACACAGGGTAAAGTTAAGAAACTGAATTGCTGGTAACAGACGGCAAATCTACTGAAATTGAGTGAAACGGTTTTCTTCCTAAGGGACTTTGTCTTAAACGAATCCTTACGTTTACGTCACTACCGACCATTGCTCACACCTTCAATATTTACTTTTTATCCATTTCCGAACCAAATAGTGTAGTTAAGAATGGTTAAGAAAAATATTTTTTCTTTTTGATGTTTTTAATTTAATTTAAAAAAAAAAAACAGTACAGTTCTGGGTTGAGAGAGACCTATAGAGAAAATATAAGTAGCTAACATTATGTTGCAGGTTAAGTCTAAAGCACATCTAGTCAAAGGGAGGGTGTTTTGATTATAGACTCCAAGTCCGTGCAAAGTGGGAGATAACCTGGCATATTAAAGCAATTAGAGGAGTGTAGCTTTGTTTTACTTAGCAACAAGATGTCCGAGGAGTTTGTCAGGAGAAATGATTCAACATCATCTAAATCTGTTCTAAGCCGGCGGATATTCATGAATGCAAGCCTCAAAGGAAGAAGCGAATTGGTTTTGTTTAAGTTTATACCGGGTTTAATTGTAATTTTTGATTGAACTGTCATTTTATTTTATTTAAAGTTTCAGTTTTAGGGTAAGAGGTGCTGGACAAAGTGGTTGTGTAGAATACCAAACATGAAACGCAAATAGACCATCCGCCGACTTTTAATCTACAGGATTGTGGCCTCGAGAAAACCCACCTGAGATGATTGCAGTCCCTTTCCATGCACGACATGGCACTACAATCATCCCAATATAATACAACTAATGAGAGAGCAGTTGCTCAAAGAACTACTAAAGAGTTAAGGCTCCTGTACTGTCAGTCAGAATACAGCAGCCTGACAAACTGTCAAACCGGTACACTCAACTCTTCAGACAAAAATCAACCCAATCTAATTGCATTGACATATATGGCACTCAAGCATCTCCAAGATGCTCAGTTTTAGGGGATGGGAATGCGGTGGGAGTTGGGAACGGCATTCATTTCCCTAGTCAGGAAATAAGGTCAAACATTGGGAGTTTCTGTGGAGTTCCTGTGATTGCATCTGGCTAGTAGGCAAAGAAGGTGTATGAAAGCGGGCGATAGGCAGAGCCTATCTACTCCTTAAGCAGTTTAGGTTTGTAAACCGGTAATTTGTTTGAGTCACCGGCTTTAGGAAGATTGTCAACCAGGACTGAAGAGGCCTCCCTTCTTTATTTAGTGCCAAGATGTATGAGTTCTGTAGCACAGGCTTAGCTTCAGAGTTTTCCTTCTCCTAGACGGATGACCTAAGAAGATCTACAAGCCCATCAGCATCGAAAAGGTTAGCACCACACCAGGGTCCTAAATTAAGTATTTCTGTGGGTAGTTATGATTATTTGAGTTGTACTAAAGGTTATATATCTACTGAAATGTTACACTCCTCAAAATAATTGAAAAGGATTTTACTTTCCTTCCCATTTCATTGTTAATGGAAAAGAGTGGGTAATTAAGAAGCGGTGGAAAAATGTAGATTAGCAATGATTTATAGAGAGTCATGAACATAACATGGTCCATGTATATAAACAAACGATGACATATGCCAACCAACTTGTTAGCCGCAACTGCTGTTTTAAGACTGAGTCTGGAAACACAGAAGTGAATCAATGTGTGCTCCTAGATCTTTTTATACCACTGTAGTTGCTAAAGAAGGTGTGCCCATCATGTACTTGTCAGATCCTCCCGAAATGTAGTATATGGCATTTGTCTTGATGGAAAATAGTAATCATACACCAAGGATGTTTATAACGAGTAAAATCTTTGTTTGGATGAATAACACTATAGAAATACGTCGGTAAGTTGAAATGCAAAAATGTTCATTTGAACTTGCCAACATATTTTTATTACTTTTGCACATAGCTTGAAGGGGTTTAATTTAAAATGTTTCTTATCTATCTGTTCATAGTTCAAACGGTAGTGAACGTGGTTGGAATGTTAAATGTTTTGGTTTCGATTCTAGCTGATGGCACCCAAGTTATTCTTTTTAAAAATTATTGAAATCAGTACTATGTATTAGGTACAATATGATATTCAATAGAGAATTGGCTTTGTAATAATAAATACGAAATTTGTATGAATTAAAATATATTTAAATGTATTTTACGACCGGGCAAGGCCAGACGATTCCCCTAGTTCGACAATAAAGGATATGCACATATTCAAATACGTGTGGCAACTCAAAACCAGTAGCCATGAAATATCAATTATACAATTAACACAAAATTAAAAACATTAGCTTACAACAACACAGACAAAGAATTTGACACTTTGCCCTGAAAATGTTGTAATTTTACATTCTCACAGAATGAAATCTTAACCAAGAGGTTTGGTAAAAGTGCACTTTGTGGTGGAAGGGTGTGGGGCTAATAACCACTCAAATTTTAAGAACCTATTTTGCTTTTTTATACTTTTATAAACATAAAAGGCTAATATTTCAATTTGATTCAATTATGAATAAGTTTTTAGATTCATTTTGCATCTCTATTAACAAATTTATTTCTCCCACCCTATATGATGTATACTATATGGTAGTGGAGTAAGTATTTGTACGCTTGAAAAAAGTAATTTAATAAATGCTTCGTTTATATAATACTCGGTTGTTAAAAAAAAAATAACAGTCAATTACAGAACCATAGATTTATTCATAAAAAAAAAATGAACAGTAAAAATATTCAAATTAGTCAAAATATTTTCTTGAGCAACTATGCATTTCTGCCATCGATCTGAAAGATTATTTATTCTTCATTGATAAAAAGTTATTGACTGTAGTGCACCAAAATCTTTGATTGAAAGTTGATTCAATTTCTTCTTTTGTCCGGAAAGTTTTACGTTTTAAACATTTGCTTAATTGCTTAAAAAATGATAATCATTAGGTGAAAGATCTGGGGAATATGGAGGATGTGGTAGTGTTTCACATAATAAAACGCTAAGGTAATTTATGTTTGTACATACGTTATCACTTTCCACCCCTTTTTCAAAAGATAGGATCGCCTATTTGCAGTAGATGAAAAAAAAAAAAAAAAAAGAAACAAAAAATTTTCAAAAATTTCATCTGATATCACTGTTTTTGATTTTGTTTGTTATTCGTCAGGTAAGTCAGACTTCTGTATAGAGCTCAAGAAGATCGTCCCACTGAGTTTTCTGGTCTGCATGAAGTCCTCCTCATTGGGCAAAGCTATTCATTAACCTGCAGGTTTTAAAAAAATTACATTTTCACCCCAAACAAAGTACAGTGCCACTTTAATGTAGGGGGCCACTACCTGGGACATAATTTGAAGGGATACTATGTAGGGAGTTGAACAGCAAGATGTCTGTTTACATTACACTTGAACTTCTGCATGTCAGTACAGTCAGAGAAGCAGGGACCTTTAATGGAATTCCAAAGTCTAACAGTCTGAGGGAACAAACTATTAGAGTAGAAGGCTTTCTGGCATCTGAGAATCTCTACTGTGTGGGGGTGGGATTTTGCTGCTTGTCAGGTTTGTCAGTGGTATTTACGTCAAACGGGTACAAGAGCTTGAAGTTGAGCAGCAAGATGTCTGTTTACATTATGCTTGGACGTCTGCATGCCTGTGCAGTCAAGGAAGCAAAGACCCAGAAGGGAATTCCAAAGTCTAGCAATCTGAGAGAACAAACTATTAGAGAAGGCTTTCTGGCATCTAGGAATCTCTACTGTGTAGGGGTGGGATTTTGCTACTTTTCAGGTTTGTCGGAGATATTTACGTCAAGGGGGTACAAGGGCTTGTAGTTCGTCGGAGCATCTATCATTAAAATACTTGTAAAACAGGAAAAGGGATGCAACATTTCATCGATGGGGCAGAGATTGAAGCCTAGCTGACAGTGCAAGACTTATTAGGTTGGCGACTCACTTTTGAACCCTAAGAGTGAGAGACTAGTAGTAGATACACCAGCCCAAATGTGACAACAATACTCGATACTTGGTTACCTTGTAGAGGTATAAAATACTCTCAGGTGTAAGTAACTTTCTAGCATGGTAGAGAGAACCCACCTTCTTTGCTGCACATTTGGCAATGCCTTCAATGTATCTGTTCTAATTCATGCTCCCTGTGAACGTTAAGCCAAGGAGTTTGAACGATGTACTTTCAGGTAATGTATCATTAGCCATGGCTATCAGTGGCTGAGAAGGTTTCTTGTAATTAATAAAGGAAAGAAGTTTAGTCTTGCAGCATTAAATATTACCATCCATGTATGCCCCCATTCCCCCATTCCACTACAGACTGAAGGTCTTCCTCTAGAGTTTCCACTGTTGCCTTGGATATATGTTCATTCGTTTTACCCTCGTGTCTGTTATAAAGTATGGTGTTGTCAGCAAATATACCCATCTCGGAGACAATTTTATTAGGAAGGTCATTTATGAATATCAGGAATAATAAAGGTCCAAGGGTCAACCTCTGAGACACACCAGCATTTATATGATATTGTTTTGATGTTTGACCATTGAGGACAACCTGGATTTCTTCTCTTATTTAATAATTTAATTATGTTAAGTATTTGTCCAGTAATAGCGTATGATTTGCAAGTGTATAGCTCTGAATAGCAAGGTTCAGCAGTTGCATACGAAGGTGGGGAAGGTTAGGCTCAAAACACACAAAGGAATACTGCAAAAGCAACATTGTTACTTTTACCCGATTGGTTTGCAGTTCCGCACCCGATACGTCTTTGGTTTCTAGATTTTGATGGGTTTTCACCGGAGCCTTTGTTAGCGTGATATGACAATGTTACCACCTTTACTATGGTAATGAAGGGTTGGACTTTAGGGGGTAAAGTTATTGCTGTGTCGAATGTGAACTCAAAACTACCCTTTTGGCTTTCAGGCAAAGTGTAGTATCTGTTCTATGTAAAAATGATACAATAATATCGTGAGGTATACATTTGCACCTAACGTCAATAGGATGGAAACATGTTACAAACTGCTACAAGGATTTTAGAAATAGACTCGTGCACTCTCTACCTTCGACTCTCATCAGCTCCATTCATTCACCACAACCAACTAAACAATAAAGATATAAAGTTTTATTTTTATACATAATAAGCGGGCTGCCCGGCATTGCCTGGTCGTAAAATACACATAAATATTATATTTTAATTTATACAAAAACTGAGACATGTGCATAGAGTATTGTTTTTTTCTAAACAGTTCACTTCTTCTGTAAGTAATAAAAAAAAAATACTCGAGCTGAGATCGAAACCAAAACCTAAAGACAGTGAGTCAAGTATGATAACCATTAGGCCAGCTTGACACGGCCTTTAAAAATTTTTCAAACCTACTTATTCTTAACATAAGGAATCTGTCACATGAACGATTCACACATACACATTCGTGAAACAGTTGATAAACAAATAAAAATCTGATGACCTCCCACATTTTCCATATGTCTGAATACTCTATATACTAAATTTCAAATCTATAGATCAAAAATTCGTCGAGTATATTGGTTGAGAAATTAACTTACACATGCACACACATTCTCACTTTTATATATATATATATAGATTGTTCATTGTTATCCTTTTAAACAACAGATGATGAATGTAACAGTGAAATTTTCAGTTTATATAATTACGTCAACTTATACAAAATATTTGTATTGACATGCAATTTATAATTATGAAAGAAGCTGACCAAAAGTAGTATTTAATAATTTTGAAAAATCATGTTTTTTGATTGGGCATAAAAAGTGTTCATAATGATCTACCCCATTTTATTACTAAATGGACTCTTCCTAACCAAATAGTGAAAAATGGTGTTAATAAGAGAGGATCGCTACGATCAATCCAGAAGCAATCTTTGGCAACAAATTACTTTCTTTTTTTACTAACAAATTATCGCTAATCAAGACTCCAAAAACACTCGAGGATAAAGGTTAACGAGTTTGTAAAGTAGACAGTGAAACATGAGGATTGGTAATAATGGTTGTAACCCCACATGATTATTTAAGAGCACAACACAAGAATGTTTTTACGATGTTATAGTTGACTGGAAAGCAGTCTCATGATATTGTGTCACCAACGGTTAGTTCTTAGTAAGAAACTTTGCTTATAGAAGTTCACTGAGTTTTAGGTACAGAGAAAGAGAAAAGGAAATTATTGATAATGGTTGTAGCTGGATATATTTTTATTGCAAATGTTTTACAGAGGGGGGGGTGCATAGATTAGAGTCTGGGTTAGCACCTACGATGAAAATAACGGTAGAACAGAGAGAGACTAGCAACGTCTCTTCTATGAGAATTAGATTGCAGGGAAGAGAATAGGATATTACTCACTAGATTTTGAAGTCGGTTTTGTACACTGTCAAGGCAGGAAAGAGTGCTCCGAGTGGTATCTTCCCTGATGTGACAACACTACACCATCTTACGACGTATTTGACTCTTATAAAGGTAGAGAATTGCATCAAGAATGAGATATCTTCTGGAGCAGTAGAATGATCCAACCATTTCTCCAGCGACCTTAACAACAGATGTAATCTTTCCAGAAGGCCAGCCAAAAGTTTATCAAAACATCATGCTTCATTAAAGACAGAGTCATTCATTTCTGTACTTTCTCTAAATTCATATTCTTGTAACTATCTCCTTGTTGTCATTTCTTGTCAGACGTTTAAGACCACATCATTTATTTTGTTCACAAAGTTTAAATTATAATTTGAATAGGTAGAGTCCTTTTGACGAATCCAGAAGCTGTTTCTGACAACCCATTATTTCTGTATTTTCTGTAAATACACACTCTTGTTAATTTCCTCTTTGCTATGTTATTTCTTTTTGTTCCCTGAAAACTATAACAGTAATGAATTTGAAATTAAGAATTTTATTCAACTTACACGTAAAGTATGAAACTGGCCAAATGGTATCATTGCAGACAATGGAATCAGCTAAAATTCTGTCAGATCGATTGTATTCAATTATGAATAATCCAGAAGCAGTCTCTGGCAACCCATCACTTCTGTACTTTCTGTGAATTGTTAACTACTTCCTTGTTGTCTTATTTCTTTTCAGACCTTTAAGGCTCCAACAAAAACACGGATAAAAATGTTTGAAATTGTTAAAAGTCTTAAAATAGCAATTTTTAGAATGAACATGGAATTCATAAGAATGTTCTAGCATTTTTTTGTTTCTTTTTGTAAGATTTTATAACGGTAAACAATTCCTCCAACATCCATTCGTTGCTTTTTCTTATAAATGCATGCCGATTCTAACCATCATAATGAAGGAACCTTCTACTAAAGCGCAGATTGAAACGATAAAGCAGCATAATGTAGGCTTGAATTACAGGGACATCTCAAAGAGGTTAAACTGTTATATATATTGAGGTCGCCTTGAATAACATTGAGACAGATGGCGTGTCAAGAGGGTCAGACATTGAGAAATTATATGGCTCAGAAAAATGTGGGTGGAAGACAAGAAGTGGAAGTCAAGGACCACATGATCAAGGAGCATATAAGGAGAATTGGTTTGTAATTCTGAACAAAAAGAAAAAATTCAGTGTAATTCATTGACTTACTGACATTTTTTTTTTTTTTTTTCGCTTTGCAATCTTGTACCTGAAATAATCACATGCCTTTTCTGTACAAACGTCTTCGAGTTCATTATTGATAACTCAAAGTTACATATTGGGCGTTGCCTGTGGGGGGGGGGGAAGGTCAGTGGGAACTCCTGCTCTCATCTTTGAACTTCATATTACTATTTTTATTCTTATTTAGCAATTTTTATGAGGATTAGTTTTCAAGTTATGAATAAAATAAAGTACAACAGTTTAACAACACAGACTAATATTTACATTTTTGAATGACAAAACAGATTTTTATATTTTGTAGTTTAAAAGCTATTGAGCACGAAAATACAGTGAGAGGAAAAAAATGAACTTTATTTTATATATAAGAAAATTAAGCAAGATGGCAACTATTAAAAGAATTACTCCAATGACGTGTCCAGTCCAGCAGAACTGAACCCACAATACGATTAATAATTCTTCACCTCTTACCCTTTCGTTTTATGAAATCACCATGAAGAGAGAAACTTTTGGGCAATTTAAAGATTATGGCCCAATTCTAGCTTAAAGAAGAAAAAGAAAAAAGGTAAATGTCGGATCAATTTAAAATAACAAAATAATTTTTTTTATGGATGTCTTCCATTGTACTAAAATTAGACATGTCCTCAGTTTATAGTAAGGAATCCTGTTCGCCCAAATAAGTGCGTTCTGAAAGGTTATAAAACTTGTTTGGATTGAATCCTTTAGGATCCTCCAGTAGAGGCGTCCAAAGTGAGAGGCAATAAACCAATCTTCTCTCCTTGAAAGAAGAGATGGCTGGAAGGATAACCTCTCTAAGATCCCCCCCCCCCAAAAAAAAAACATACTTCACTCTGATCCAAGGTGTGGTCCTGACAAACTCTTAAACTACTGGTCACATAACACTGAAATTAACAGGAAATAGTAATTATACACCGAGGATAGTTTATAGTGAGTAAAATTTTTGCTTGGATGGGTGAATAACGCATACAAAAATATGTTTATAAGCTGAAATGCAAACTGTTCATTTCATCTTGCCGACATTTTTACTAGTTTGCGCATGTATAAAACTAGTCATAGCTAAAAGTGGTTTCATTTGAAAACTTTCTTATTTGTCTGTTGGATTAGCTCAAACGATAAAGAATGCGGCTGGAGTGCTAAATGTTTTGGTTTTGATTCTAGCTGATGGCACCCAAATAATTTTCTTTTTTTCCATAGTTGAAATCAGTACTATATATTAGGTACAATATAATATTCAATAAAGAATTGGCTCTATAATAATAAACATGAAATCTGCATGAATTAAAGCATAAATATATTTAAGTGTATTTTACAACCGGCAAAGTCAGTCCCCCTCCCTCTGCGAATAGTGTAATAAAATAAAAACGGATATTCTTCAATTTGCGCATCTAACAATTAAAATGCTATTTCAAACTTAAGCGTGACAGACCAACAAAAACTCAAATGCTACAGACTGATGGAGACACTATTTCAAGCAAGCATGAATTTCAAACTCAAGTATGATAGATCACTGAAAAGGCTATTTTAAACTTAAGCATAGCAGATCATTCAAAATGCTATTTCTTTCTAAAATTTGACAGCTTGATAAAAATGCTATTTCAAATGCTACCATAACAGACCAACAAAAAATCAACTAAGGAAAACACTCTTTTAGACTTTAGCTTGAATTTCAAACTCAAGCATGACAGACCAATGAAAATGGTATTTTAAACTTAAGCTTGCTAAACCATTGGAAAGAAAATTTCAACTCAAGCGTTGCAGGCCATTGAAAATGCTATTTCATTCTAAAGTTTGATAGCCTGATGAAAATGTTTGACAGATCAACAAAAATTCAAACGTGACAGGCCGATGGTAACACCATTTCCAACTAAAAAGTGACAGACTAATGAAAATGCTATTATAAGATTAAGTTTGACAGAATGACTGAACGACAGACAAAACTTCTCATAGGATTACGAGGATGCATCTTAAACTGTTAAAAATCGAAACGGAAAAAAAAAGAAGATTGTGTTTGTTTATGCATTGTTTTAAAAGCAAACACGTTTTGATGGTTATATTTCATATCTACACAAAATGTCGATATAAATTGTTGCCATGAATGAAATACATTTGTTTTTGAATACCAAACAAATGACGGGGGTTTTATTTGGAGGTGAAAACATGTCCAACTTGAAAGTAAACATTGTCAAATTTTTATTATAACAAACAAACAAGTTTAATTGCATCATCTTGGTAGGAAGAAAAATGTCAGAAAAAAAAAAAATAATAAACAATAATATTGCCCCGTTTCCCCCACCCCCATATACATGTGGTACCACACAAAATCGCCATGAAGAGTCAAAGAGGATGGAAAGACCGAGAAATGAGAGCAACAACTAAACCTCCAATGGAAGTGTGCAAAGGGTACTGGAATTGTTGGGAAGCTTATTGCTGTTCAAATTTCAGAGAAGGTCAATGGTTGTTGTCAGTCAGAAATCAATGGTAAACGATTGTTGCTATAATGCAAAAATGATTTGCAATGGTTGTGGAAGGGTGTAGATAGTGCTGGAAACATGGGGAGACTTGTTATCATTTAGACCTTAAAGAATATCAATGGTTATTGCCAGTGAGTAGTCATGATTTGCATGAAAATTCTGAATGAGTCAATCCTCCACTTTATAATAAAGATCAATGTGTAGTTATTTGCACAAATGTGTTTGTGTTTGTACTTTTCACGAGTCACAGAAGCAAAAAAATAAATATGTTAGATGAAAGTATTTCAAGTATTTAATGGAAGGGATAAAATAAATAGCAAGTCAGACAATCCCTACCATCCGAAATAATAAATCTCACTTGTTTGTTTAAATGTATGTATGTATATATGTATGTATGTTTGTATGTCTGCTTAAAACTTTCGATAGAGGTGAAGGATTTTCATGAGATCGGTATCGTTTTGAAGCTCGACTCTTCAGACACAAATATAGAAAAATTGGCTAAAAATATTAATTCTTTCACCCTCAATTGGGCACTTTTCTACAAGGAGAGGTCGCTTTTTTTTTTGCCGATATTTTTGAAAGTCATTCCTTCCTTTCGATTGCCTAGCCTTAATTTAAACCTTCGCCACTTCCAGTTTGGCGATGAATACAATGGCAAAGATGTCATTTTTTTTTACGTTCTTTTCCTCCTTCGTGGTACGGGTTAGAGTCTGCCTGCCTACTACCACTTTTTTTTTTTTTTTTTGCTCGACACACACGTGCAAACACCCGGGTAACGCCGGGCACCCAGACTAGTATGATATAAATAAGAAATCTATGTCTACTTCCAAAATGAAACTTTTTTTTTCTAACCTTCTATAAAGATTGATACATATTTTTCCTTTCTTTTTCTTTTATTAAACTTTCCAGTTTAGGCGGTTTTCTTTCTTTCTTATTTGTTTTAACTAAACAAACTGTGATATTATTTTATATAACAATATTAGAGTGAACACGATTTGTTTTTCATCATTTTTGACGTAAGGTGTTTACTCGTAATAATAATAATGATCATAATAACTCAAAGATTTGTTAAGGATGACATTAGATAGCTTATTAGGTAGGTAGCTAAAAGTCATCAGAGTCTTAACTTTCTATTATTTTTTTTTTTTGAAGAGATAACAATACAGTTGTAGGTTTGAACAATGTTGTAAAAGGAGATTGGCTGTCTATATCTATAGACTCACAAAACTGCATTTTGTTTTGCTTGCTTGCCACCGTTTACAGTGGATGACATCATAAAGGGATAAACGATAAGAGAAGTAATGGAAGGAAACAAATGACACAAGGGTAATTCTATATCAAATCCTCCAGATATTTAGGATTTTGAAATCCATATCCTTAGATTTTCTTGCAACTTGCATTACAGATAGACATCATAAAAACTAAGATCTGAAAATTTGAGTATGTAACTCCAAGTGGTTGAAAATTTAGAGCATTTTTTGTTTTGAAAAAATTGAAGATGTTGCCCAGACGACATTTTAGTAATTACATTTTCTTTAATATTTTTGGTTTAGAACATGAAATGACCTTGAAAATTCACCCATGTAAGTTTTTTGACCTAAGGAATCCATAAATGGCATCAGACTTTTTTCAGAAATGGCGCTTTCAATGTGATTTTATCAGATTTTGGAATTTTTCACAAGTACAACAATATGTAGCAAAAAAAAAAAAAAAAAAAAAAAAAAAAAATGATGTAACTGATATGATACCAGTGTTTTTTTTTTTTTTTTTTTTTGGACATTCATGCAAATACCTCTGGAATAAAAATGGTAAAATGTTCTTGCTTCATTGACTCACAGTGTCTGTTCAAAGTTAAACCCTTTTTCCAAGCATTCAGAAATACTCTATTGGAGGAAACAACTAGTTTTGGATATGCAAGATTTTACAGAAATAATTGAGAGAGAGAGAGAGAGAGAGAGAGAGAGAGAGAGAGAGAGAGAGAGAGAGAGAGAGAGAAACTTCTTGCTGCTGCTTTGTGCTGTTGTTAAGCAAGTCAAACTTCTGCATAGAATTTATGAAGATCGTCCCTCAGAATTTCCGTTTGCATGAAGTCTTCCTTGTTGATCGCAGCTATTCGTTAACCTGCAAGACTGGAGACATATTTATATGGGATTTACAGGTGGGAGCAGGAGTTTCTTGGGTCTTTCAATTTTTCCAAAGAAAACTAAACATCAAATAGCTTGCGTGCTATATATGATATAGTTTAAATCTGCTGAAATTAGTCCTAGTAACTTGGATAGGACAAAGCAGAGTATCATGCATGCTCTTCTCCAACTGCATCCTAATAATTGCCAATGTTCTTACCTACATCATTTTATTCACTTTATTAAGATGCATCTGTAAAACAAATTTTAATTTTGTAGCTGTTCAGCTGATAATGTTATGGGTGTACATAAGTACATACATACAAATGTATTTTATTTATATAGATTAATAATAATAATAATAATAATAATAATAATAATAATTACTAGCGTGACCTGTGGAAATTCCACAGGAAACTGATTAATATGTAATATATTAATGTTGGCATTCTGTAAATATTCAGCATAAATAGAGACGCTCTGATATCATTGTACCTATTTACAATGCCTCCCCACGGGACAGAGTTAGACACCAGGGTCGTTTTTTAACGTGGAGAAAAGGTACAAAAATAGAAAAAATTGTCTCAGTCATTCTGTTAAAACTGCAAAAGTATTTATCCAAGCTAGCAGAGATGCCCGGCGTAGCCAGCTTGTAAAGTACGCTTAAATATGATATTTTAATTCTTGCAGATTTTGTATATATTATTACAGAGTTAATGTTCTATCGATTTTTATATATTATAAAGATATGATTTCAAAAATAAAAAAAATATATCTATATGACTTGAGTTCATCAGCTTGAATCGAAACCAAATTCCAAACTTATGAATATATATATATATACCTTTAGTTACTTCAGCTATAATCGAAACCGAAACTTATGAAGAATTTTTGATAAAATTATTTATATAAAAAAAAATAGATTACTAAGGTTCCATCAGCTAAAATCAAAACCGAAAGCAAGACTTATGAGGAATTCTTGGTAAAATTATTTATTACAAGGAATGGAAGTAGATAACAATTAAACGATCCGAAAGTAAGTGTGAAACAGAAAATAACACATACGCTATCGTATTAATAAATAGATGATAATAATAATTTACTGGAACCTTAAGGAGGCATATTGCCATCCAAATCTCAGTGAAGATAAATGTTCAGTGCCAGCAAGAAATCAATGATAAACGGTTATTGCCATAACGCAAATTTATTTGCAAAGGTTATCGAAAGAGGTGAAGAATACTAGAAATCTGAAGAGACTTGTTACCTAGACTCCAGGGAACACCTAAGGTTGTTGACAGAAAGAAATCTTTGATGATGGCCTGAGTGAAAACTCCTAGTGAGTACAATAACACTGCTGTATAAATTGTGAGTGAAGTTAGTGTAAATTAATTTTTTCATCGTCTGTTATTTTACAATGTTGAAGGTGAGAATGACAAATTTTAATATATGGAAGAAGGAAAAAAGAGGGGGAGAGGAAGAAGAGGAGGAATAGAAAAAATAAGAGAAGGAAGAATATAAATAATAGAACGTTATGAAAAATAGAGGAGGATAGAGAAAGAAAGTGAGAAGAAAGATGGAAAAAAAGAAAGGAAAAATATAGAAAGGGAGGAAGAGGAACAAGAGAAGGGAAAGATAAGGAAAAAGAGGTAGAATAAAAAAGAGAGGGGAGGAGAGGCAAGCGACAAGATGAAAGAAGAGGAAAAAGATAAGGTGAATGAAGAGAAAAAAGATAAGGTGAATGAAGAGAAAAAAGATAAGGTGAATGAAGAGAAAAAAGGGAGAGGAAAAAGGAAAATGAAGGAGGAGGAAGAAGAAGAAAGAAAAGGAGAAGGAAAGGAAGCAAGAGAGAAAAGGAAGAGAAAATATAGAGTGAGGAAGAGGAAAATAAAAAGGGACAAAATGGAGAGGAAAACAAGTGGAAGGAGGAAAATGGAGAAAGAAAAAGTGGAAAGAGGGGGAAAAGGAAATGTGAAGAGAAGGAAGAGGGAAATAGAAGGAAGAAAAAGAGGAAAATTAGAGGGAGGGAAAAATAAAAGTAGACTGCAAGGAAGATGAAAAAAGAAAGAGCAAGAGTTAAAATGGGAGGAAGAGGTAAAAAAGGAGAGGAAGAAGACAAAAGAATGCAATGGAAAAGAAAGAAGCACAGAAAAAAGGAAAAGGAAAAAAGGTGAGAAGGAGAAGGGAAAGAAAGAAAAGAAAAAAGAGAGGAAAGAAAAGGAAAAAGAGAAAGGAAAGAAAATAAAGAGAAAGGAAAGAAAATAAAGAGAAAGGAAAGAAAAGAAAAGGAGAAAGGAAAGAAAAGAAAAGGAGAAAGGAAAGAAAAGAAAAGGAGAAAGGAAAGAAAAGAAAAGGAGAAAGGAAAGAAAAGAAAAGAAAAGGAGAAAGGAAAGAAAAGAAAAAGAAAGGAAAGAAAAGAAAAAGAAAGGAAAGAAAAAGTGAAAAGAAAGAAAAAAAAAGAAAAAGTGAAAGGAAAAAAGAAAAAGAGGAAGAAAAGAAAAGAAAGAGAAAAGAAAAGAAAAGAAAAAAGAAAAGAAAGAAAAGAAAAAGAGAGAGGAGAAAAGGAAAAAAAGAGAGGAGAGAAAAGGAAAAAAGAGGAGAGAAAAGGAAAAAAGAGGAGAGAAAAGGAAAATGAAACGAGAGAGAAGAGGAAAAGGAAAAAGAGAGGAGGCAGGGAAAGGAAACCAAAATCTATTTATAAGCATCTTTCTGTCTGGAGGGTGGAGAAAGATAGAAGTAGGGAAGAAAAACCCAAGGAGGGTCAGGCTGACACGTTCAACCAGGTTTAGATAATCATTCCAATCAACAGAGCAAAACAATGGGAAAACGCAAGAGGGTAGGTGTACTGATAAAAATATGTTGAGTAAGACTTCACTACTTGGTCTATCTCTAGGACATCATTTTGATATGGCCAACAGGAGAGAAAAGGGAAAGGTCTAAGGGAAGGAGGAGGGAGAGTGGTGGGGGAGGAGTAAATTTGTTTCACGGCATATCAATCATTTACGGTTATTCTATGATTAGGGGTCATGTTTTTGACAACTATAAAAATAAATTCCCTAAACAAGACAGTTTTGCACCATGTTTCCTTACAAATATTAAAATCAAGATATTATCATACTAAATTTTACTTTTGAAATCTTTATTCAAATTTTGATCAAAATCGATCACATAATTTTGATTCTAGAAAATGTCTAAGACTTAAGCTTAAAGGGTCTTAAGAAGAAATTGAATTTCAGACAATCTTGCTTAATTCATATCTAATGATCATAAATCAAAAGTGTAGTAACTGTTCTGATGCTACACTTCACTTTTTTGTTCTCGGTTAGTGGAGGAGAAATCCTTCATGACGGAGGCAATTTTTATTTTTGTCCCCCCCCCCATATTAGAAACCGACCTTGTTATATAACTGTGTCCTTGTGGGGAGGCAAGTAAATAGGAACATTTCACAATAATTGGAGGAGTCTAAATTTTTACAAAGAGCTTCTTCACCCTTTTTACCCCCTTTTCATAAAACTAAACATAGCCCACATTTTGATCTCTTACATCTAAAAATTGTGTTCCAAAATTCATGATTGGTTAATTAGTTTAGGAGTGATCCCTGTGCATAGGAGTATATAAATATATAAACCCTCCTAACTTTATATTATATAGAGAAGAAAGTTCTTGCGGATTTTTTAATTTTGATTTTAAAAAATGTTGTTTTTTTTTACATAGGAGTAATCACTTATCAAGGCCTGAAGGCCACTCGAGGATAAGGGGTTAATGAGTGTACAGTAGTCAATGGGATAATATCGTAGTAAGCGTTAGTAATGGAAACTTGGTAAATTGGATTACTTAAGGGGATGGTTCATCAAGAATTTGTTTACGTTGGACTTGAAGACGACCAAATTGTAGTTAGTTGGAAAGCAGACAAACAGAAGAGATTTCCACGGGCATGCAGTTCTAAGAAAGAAGCTTTCTTCATGGAATCTACATTTAGGTTTAAGCACAGATAAAGAGTGGGTGGAAATTATTGATAGTGGTTTCAGCTAGACGAGTGGTTTTCATGAAAGTTTGGCAAAGAGGGGACCATAGATTGGAGCTCAGACAAGCACTTACCATGAAAATAAAGCAGAAACAGGCTCACAACATCTCTTCTGTGGGGAAGAGGTTGCAGGGAAGAGAAAAGGCATGCCCCCACTAGGTTATGAAGTCTATTTTGAACTCTGTCAAGGCAGGATAAGTTTTCTAGCAGCTCCTGCTCAGATGTGGCAACAGTAATCCATCTTGGACATACCTGGCTCTTATATAGGTAGAGAATTGCATCAGCAATGAGATATCTATTGGAGCGGTAGAAGGATTCCACCATTTTTCCAATGACTTTAGCAAAGAATTTTATGTATATGGTCCATTTCAGATCAGGAGTAAAGGTCAAGCCCAGAAGCTTGTCGAAACATAGAGCCTCCCCAAAACGAGAGCCATTCATTTTAATTGATGCCAGATGGGGATCAGAGCATTGATGATATAAAGATAGAAGCTTCATTCTAGATGCAATAAAAGTAAAAGTAACCAGCCACCTCTTTCCCCATTGCACCATGTGATCAAGATCAGAGAAGAGAGAATCAGAGAGAACTTGGTCATTTATGGTCTTTGATGCGTTGCCATAGATGGTAGTGTCGTCAGCATAAATGTCCACAAATGATCTTAGGATGCGATTTGGAAGATCATTGATGTAGATCAGGACGAGAGTTGCAGCCAAATGATGTATTTTCAAATAAGTTTTTGCTATAATATTATTTTAAAGAGCGTTTTTCACGCAATCTACTCATTTAAATTACAATCATTTTAAAACAATTATGTCTTCTTTTCAGAACGTTGAATGCAAGATAGAAAAAAAGCAAATTTGTACAATTTTCTTATTTCAATTCAAGCTGAAACAGCTTGTGATATCAATAAAGTGTTTGCCCCAGGAATCACAATGGTGCTTTAAGAAATTTCATGACAGCAACAAGAGTCTTGAGTATAACAGTCGACCATCGGATGTTGACAATGATCAATTAAGAGTCTTAGTCGAAGCCAATCCACAAACTTCTGTTCGAGGACTTGCTTTTGAATTAAAAATATTGTATACAACGATTTCCAACCAATTGAGAGAGATTAGAAAGCCAAAAACCTTGATAAATGGGTATGACACAAATTGATTGACAACCAAAAGAAAGGCTGTTATGAAGTGTCATCTCTTTTTTTACACAAGAAAGACCCGTTTCTAAACCAGGTTGCGATGAAAAGTGGGTTCTTTACGACAACCGGTGATGCTCAGCTCAGTGGTTAGACACCAGCGAAGCTCAACGACACTTTTCAAAGCCAGAGTTGCACCAAAAGAAGGTCATGCTGACTGTTTAGTGGTTTGCGATCGGTCTCATCTATTAGTTTTTTTTAATGCAGGCAAAACCATTACGGCGAAAAATTACTGTCAATAAATGGATGAAATGCATTAGAAACTTCAACAACACCCAGCATTACTCAACAGAAAAGGCTCAATTCTCTTCCATAACAATGCCCGACGGAACATTGCTAAACCAACCCTGCAGAAGTTGAAGAAATTGGGCTACAAAACTGTCTCATCCACCATACTCTCCAGACTACTCATCTACCAACTACTACTTTTTCAAGCATCTCAACTTTCTGCATAAGAAATGTTTCTAAAACTTAAATGATATCAAAAACGACTTCATCGCCACCAGAACAAAATTTTTATGTTACTCGCATAAATACATTTGTTTTGCATTGGCAGAATTGTATATCCTGATGGTGCTTATTTTGATCAATAAATTTTTGTTTGAGTCGAGATATTTTCCGCTGAATTCAAACAATTACAATTTTACAATTTTTGATAATTTCGTTATGAGAATCACAGTAACTGGTTTGCTTATTTTTGGTCACCACTTTTCTGTCATCACTCTGCAGGGATCTAATGTCACCACTTTTTGATGTGCTATTGTAAATTTGTAAAAATAGTCTAGGGATTGTTTGGGAGTTGCTTTATGAATTTGTAATAGGTTTCGTCAGGGCCAGTAACTGTGTCATGACCTTTATTCTGCGATGTTTTTAGGGAACAGTGGATTACAGTGAAAACTTATCTGTTTGGAACTGAAGTTTTTCATTATCTCCATTTTATGAAATTGATTTTTAAAATTATAATTAACTTTCATAGATCTTCAATCATAATTGTGAGATTTCATATTTATAGCTTCTTGGAAGGTTATATTCCTCATCATCATATTTTTTTTATGGAAATCGCTCTAGACAAAGCATGAATCCACTTGATGTAAGAAGCTAAAAGAAATGCCACTTCAAGGTCAACAACTAACCAAAAATACATGTCATATGGATAGATTCCAACCCATAAAACAGCAACTCTTCCCCTTTTGTCGCTCACGTAATGCGAGACATAAAGAACAAAAGACAAGCAAAAGTTACGAGGATGTCGAAAATAAACTCAACGTCCACTTTCTAATATCCATAAATTCGGGTTAATATCCGTTTTACCAGGATGTTATTTATCCCCTTCTCTCTCAAATCCATCTATCACTTCCTATCCTGTTTTCTTTTCTCTTCCCCTGCCAATTGACCCTGATACCTCAAGTGTTCTCCATTTTGTTTAGAATTAAATCAAATATGCAGTTAGTGCATTTCATTTGTTCTGTTACATTTTGATTGAAGTGTTCAGCATTGCTGTTGTATTGTTGTTTATATATCCGTGCCTAAGTATGTCTAGTGGTTAGAATTATAAGGACAGTTATTTTTCTTTGTAAATGAGATATCTGTACGTGTCGATCTGTAACATGTATATTTAAGAATGACAAACAACACCCTTGTCTGCTTGACACCCGACATGGTCACATATCTCATTCATTGTCTCCCTCTCTTCTGGTGGCAGCCACTTAAAAATGAAGGCATCTTTTTCCAAATGGAACACCCAAAACACTGAGTTATCATTTCCAGATCTTTATTTCCAAATGTTTCGCGTCTTGGAGTTTGCAGTTCTTAACTTTCTCCCTTACATTTTCTTTAGTTAGTTCATAGATGCTTCCATCGGACCACAGAGACAACTCCTATCCACTAACTAACCCACTAGCTAGCTAACTCACAATTCGTCTAATCAATTTTTCGTTACAGACTAACTCCTAATTCTGATTTCTCTTAGCTTACGTGTCTCTTACATCAGGCAGAGTGGACAATCTTGTTTGTCACACACGCCACATCCTTGTTTACTAAACCAAATTCCAAACTAGCTTTGTTTATGCTTTTCCTCTATTTATAACGTTTTTCTTTTGAGCCAAAATTCAAGATAAAATATTTTAACATTCTTCTCTTTTAAAATATTTTTCTGAATATCTTTTTAACCTAAATTATTTAATAATCGTTTTAACTCTTGACACTCCCCACCATAACATAACAGATACTACACTGTAATCATAGTCAAAAGGCCACAACATTACATTGCTTCATCTCAGACACTCTGGCGCCTTGATGTAGTGATTTCTAAGGTGTCCGTATGTTTGGTTGTTCTGACACTGTAACGACCCAGGGCTGTATCTGTCTACTTTCATATAAATATATTCTACTACAACATTTGGCATAATGGCTACAGTGCTTGCTAAGCAACATATGGTGCAATGATTAAAAGTGTTGTTAATATGACAGTCTTCTGCAATTCAATCACAGGTCGAGTCATAATAAAAAATAAAAGAATGGTACGTTATTCCTCCTTGCTAAGCATTTAGCATTATAATTTTTAAAAATTCTATTTTCACCCCAAACAAGGCACAGTGCGACTTTCATGTAGGGGGCTACTATCGGGGCCATAACTATCAACAACTATAACTTGCTATAAGTTGCTATGTAAGGAATTGAGCAGCAAGATGTCTGTTCACATTACACTTGAACTTCTGCATGTCAGTACAGTTGAGAAAGCAGGAACCCAAAAGAGTGCTCCAAAGTCTAGCAATTCTGGGGGAAGAAACTATTAGAAGATTAAGGGTAAGTGAAAGAATACAGGGAAGGAAGTGACACAATGCTCCTTTATTCTGCAGAAACTTGGACAACTCACCAGAGATACATCAGAGTTCTAGAACACTTCCATCTTAAGTACTTGAGAAAAATTTTGAATATTAAATGGCAGATGCACACACCAAACATCAAAGTGCTAGAAAAGACACTGTGCTCAAGTCTTAAATTCATGATTACAGTTGCACTGAGTGGGTCACCTTGTACGTATGGATGATAGTTGCCTGCCAAGACAACTCTTCTATGGAGAACTTGTGTGGTAAGCATCTACAAAATAAGCCCAGAAAGCGCTACAAGAATGGCCTCAAAAGCAATTTAATGTATATTGATGTCGACATCTGGGAAGCAACTGAGGATGATCATGGCGCTTGGCGTAGATTTGGTAAAAACTGGCTGAGGTTCTCTTTATGTTAAGAAGAAGCAGCATGCAAAGCTGAAAAGAGCATTTAGGAAAAGAAAACTTAGAGAATTTTCCATGCGACCATGCAAATTGGATCTGTGAAACGTGTGAATGGGTTCTTCTTTCAAAGGCAAATTATGTGAAAAATATGAAATTTCACATTGACAGACCATCGTCATCCAGTGTTCCACAGTGAGCTGATAGCACAGTGTGTGTTAGGTATGCATTAAGGTATGCAGGTCCTCATCTGAACTGAAAAGAAATGGTTGGGTACAAACACAGTATTCCTCACCTGGATTCAATCAGCGTTGTTAAGACTGAATTTTGTGTGTCAGGTCTGTTGCTGGCCTTCAAAGCCACCTGAGGACACGAGGGGCTATTTGATGCAGAACATGAAACTGAAGATGACAATCATTATATATATACATATGCGCATGTGTATTCTACATGCATGTATATGTATATACCGTATATTTCGGCATAGAAGGCAACCGTCAGATTAGACAAGGTAGAAAATTGGAGAAAAATTTTAATAAATTTATATATTGGTTGTATAAGATGACTGCTAAATCACGAAACCATGTTTGTTTAGCCTAGGCTAGAGATTGCAACACCCGGTATTTTATGAAATATTTGTTTTTAAAGATGATTAAAGGAACGTCTTATATGCCAAAATATACATAAATATATATATGTGTGTGTGTGTGTGTGTGTGTGTGTGTGTGTGTGTGTGTGTGTGTGTATATGTATATATAATAAGTGGAAACAATGCTGAGATAAGCAGAGAGCACATACAGTGTCTGGAATTCCCAAATTGTCACCCATCTGGTACTAGCCAGGCTTAACTTCAGTGATCTGATGAGAACCAGTGTGTGTGTGTGTGTATATATATATATATATATATATACACACACACACACACTCACATATATTTATATATATTCTCACATGTGCATATATATATATATATATATATATATATATATATATATATATTGTTAAAAATATCTCTGTATTTTTTCTGAGGAACTGTCTCTGATGTGTTGTTTGGTATTTTTCTACCATTCAATGAAACATATGTAAGACAATAAAATACTATGAAAGTAAAAATAAATATATATTTGGCTTTGGAATGTTTATTACTGATATATTTTCTCTGAAAGTGTAAAGGCATTTTTCATGCAAAATAGATCCTTCAACATGTTAAAATTTCAATATATTTTTTAAATATCCTTTTTGTTATGCAGAAACAATCCTTTACTATGTCAATTATCGCTACACGAAGGAGAGAGAGCACCAGAAAAAAATGTGTGTGTATATATGTATGTATATATTTGTTCTTACAAGTGACGGCACGGTCCTTAACAAATTCGTCCATGCAATTTCAAACACCACCGCTGAATCGACACGCCATGCCATGAACAAATACTGTTGAATCGACACATGTATATAATTAAATGTAATAACGTGAGATACGTTATCAAAGAAATCTATTTCAAAACCCGCAAATCACTTATCAGCTTGTTCTTTTCATAGCCGTTGGGCAAAACTAAATTGTCACTTTGGGGTAAGATGAGTTGTAGTTCATTCGTGGACTTGATTTGTAATCGAAAGGTCCTGGGTTCGCTTTTCACCGCTGGTAGGCCCAACTCATATGCTTGTGCGCTTCCACACATGTTCAGCACACTTCTTGATTCTTCTCATGCATATACTCTTCAGAAAAATAGAAATTATTTGCTTAGAAAGAAAAAACTGCACAACAATATAATGTCAGAGAAAAAAAATGAATATGTGTGTGTGTGTGTGTGTGTGTGTGTGTGTGTGTGTGTGTGTGTGTGTGTGTATAATATTTTAAATTACAGAGCACTATTCCATAAATTGCTTATATGGCAAGATGTAACAAGTGATATTTAAAACCTGGATGCCAGATCACTTCCATTTGTGACTAATGTCGGATGTCTTACCATCTGAACTAACAAACTCATTAAATGAATTACTTTATTAATTTATGACCTGGAGTACTCAGTTCTTTATACAGAAGAGTATTGCATTATACCAAGTGGAATCCATTATTTTCTTTACCAGAGTACTTCACCTCCAGAGGACCATAGATTTTTTTGTGTCACTTATGAAATGCAGTCCTTTATGTGGCCTTGAACCTTCAGTATTAGTAACAATAAATCATGTTTTTGAACAGATAACTGGATTGGTGAAGCAGAATACAAATTGGTTAAATGTTTTTATCTCAATCTTATTTCAGAAGCACATTTACTAACAGGTGACTTACAATTAGGGTCTCATGCTTTGAGCATGTGCTGTAGATATACAAATATATAACATATATAGGTTAGTAGATTAATATTGAATCATAATTATACAGATAAGAAACAGCTTGATAACCAACATGAAAATCGATCAAGCTGACCCTGGAAGCATTTCTAATATTTTAAGTGGTAAAAATAGGTTATCTTTATCAAAGAAGAAATGCGATGGGTCATCTGTTAAAGCAATTTTTCTTTCAATTCTTTTTTTTTTTTTTTTTTTTACTTTAGATTTTCATCTCTTGAGATAAAAATGAAAGACGTTATATTTGTCATCTTTTGAATTAATCATAAAACAACTAAGAGTTATCTGCCCTTGTTAAACTAAATATTAAAATTATCAATTTTCTGTCAATAGAACCGGAGAAAAATTGGAAAATAGAAAAGGTTTGTTTTAAATAATTGCTGAAGAGAAGCTGGAGGTTTGGTTTTATGGCATTTCAGCTTCCTCTAAAATTTGAGAATTATATGGAAGGAGATTTTTAATTTACTTAAATGTAATCATTTAAGTTTTTTTGTTTTTTTTTAAGTTTTTTTTTTTTTTTAAATAATGCACTTCTTCCTCCACTAGGTGTATCAGAATTTTGGGAGAATTTTGGACACCCCTAACACAAAACTGTGAATAAAATATAAAAAAACTTGTAATTTCTCCTTTTAAAGTGGGTTGTTTATTTTCTTTATGGAATATACTTCCAAAATAAACTATTAAAGTTGTTTAAAAAATAATAGAAGTATTATTTTTTATTTAAAAAAAAAAAAAGTGTTTACGAAGTGCCAGCACGCGTTAATGCAGCCATTTTTTTTACGTAATGAAATCAATTGAATTTTACAAGTTAATTTTTTTTCAATTTTTAAACTTTAAAAATCTATCAAACTTTTTCTATTGGTTAAATTTTTACGATATTTTCAGGGTCAACATGAAATTTTATGCTCTTTCCAATAAACCGAATAGAATATTTTAGACAAACGGTTTTTTTACCCTCCCCCATTTTGAAATGTCTATTAAAATTTAAATAATTAATTTACTCACCAAAGTTTTCTATATCACAAATTGAAGATAAAAGATCAATAAATAAAATATTCTAATTTAAAACAAAACAAAAATAGAAGTGTTTTTAGGAAATTTACCTGTAAAGTTCAACGTGTAAAACCTTTCTTTTTTTAAAAAACCACGTTGATTTTTTTTTAAGTGAAAGCTCATGTTTTTTATGCTTAAATTGTCAAGTAAATATCAGATGCTGACGACAAATTTTTCTATTTCATTCAATGTTTTCTTTTTATAGATATTTAAAAAAAATTCACTTGAGAAAGAAGAAATAAAATATATTAATCAAAAACTCATGTATTTCATTAAGAGAATAAAAAAAAAGTCGGTAGAGTGTTTTTTTTTTAACGGCAAAAACTGATAAGTAGATGTGTTCATTTTCCATCTAAGGTGGCCCAAAAATACTAATTTTGGTTTACAGCACGCAATAGAAAGAGACATTAATTGTGGTGCTTCAAAGCCACCGGAAGATAAACTTGACGAAAATCAGACATTTGTCTCCCTTTATTTCAACAGTGAAAAAACATCTGAGTGCGCGTTTTTTTTGGAATCCTTATTTAAAAAAGTATTTTATTTAAAAAGGACATGGACTACAAGCATAAATATGGATAAATCCTTAACAATGAACAATGGAAGTACCCAGTGAATAGTATTTTTTTATAGGGGAGAGATTTTTTGGAATTTATATATATATTTTATAATCGAAGTAAAATTTTGTTGATTTTCTTTAAATTTTTTTAAAAAGAAATCCGATTTAAAAAACAAATATTGCATAATTTGTTATTAAACCCATTTTCTTTTTTAAATTTGGTCTTTGCTCCTTTAATTGAAAAAAAAATTAGGGTTTGAATTACATTTTTCAAATAGTTATATACTTCGAAAGATAGTAAGTTGAATTATTCAAGTTCTTATCACGCATTTTTAATGGCGGCTTTTGATACACCTATTCCTCCACCTCTCTATAAAGGCATATATATATATAAAAGTGAACGTGTCTGAGTATCTGTGTGTCTGTGTGTGTACATTTCCCTATGCAATAACTCTCTCAAATTTTAGTCTACAGACTCGAAATTTTATATACAGGGTACTGAGATTTGGGAAAATCTTTGGGATCGGTTTTCGGCCAGAAGTTTGGGTGTTAAGGGGTCAAAGTTCAACGATTTGACTTTTGAGAACTCTACCAAACTCCTCCAACAATTTTGGGTCTAAACACTTGAAATTTTAGATATAGGTTCCTTGGACATGTATCTAACTTAATAACTTGATTTGAGCCCAAAACAAAATAATTTAAGGGGACATAATAGGGGTCAAAGTTTTAAAAAAAGTGACCTCTGCGGTCTACCAAATTACTCAGACAATTTCTGGTCTAAACATTTGAAATTTTACATAAAGGGTATTCAGAGATAGGGTAAGCTATTTAATCGGTTTGGGTCGAAAATTTGAGCTACCCATATATAAATGTATGTATGTATGTATGTTTGCATGTCTGCCTAAAACTTTTGACAGAGGTGACGGATTTTACAAAGATCAGTATCGTTTTAAAGGCCGACCTTTCATACGACAAATATCAAAAAATTGGCTAAAAATATTAATATCTTCACCTTCAACTGGGAACTTTTCTACAGGTCGGAGGGTCACTTTTTTCGCCGATATTTTTGAAAGTCATCCTCTCCTTTCGATTGTCTAGCCTTAATTTTTAAAAATGTCACTTTCGGTTTGGCGGTGGTCATAACAGTATAGAAGTCAGATTTTTTTCCCGTTCTTTTCCTCCTTTGCAGTACGGGTTCGAGCCTGTCTTCTTACTACCACTTTTTTTTTTTTTTGATCAACATACACATCCAAACACCCGGGCAATGCCGGGATAAATGCTAGTATATATATAAAGGGAAAGTGTGTGTGTGTGTGTGCATTTCCCTACACAATAACTGTCAATTTTCAGTCTACAGACACGAAATTTGATATACAGGGTACTGAGATTTGGGAAAATCTTTGTAATCGGTTTTCGGCCAGAAATTTGGCTCTTAAGGGGTCAAAATTCAACGATTTTACCTTTGAGAACTCTACCAAACTCCTCCAACAATTTTGGGTTTAAACACTTGAAATTTTAGGCATAGGTTCCTTGGACATGGATCTAATTTAATAACTTGATTTGAGCCCAAAACAATAAATGTTAAGGGGTCATAAAAAAAAAATTGACTTCTACGGTCTACCAAATTACTCAGACAATTTGAAATTTTACATAAAGGGTATTCAGAGATAGGGCAAGCTTTTTAATTGGTTTGGGTCGAAAATTTGAGCTACCCATATATAAATGTATGCATGTCTGCCTAAAACTTTTGACTAGGCGACGGATTTTCACAAGATCAGTATCGTTTTGAAGCTCGACCCTTCAGACGACAAATACCGAAAAATTGGCTAAAAACATTAATTTCTTCACCCTCAATTGAGCACTTTTCAACAGGGAGGGGTCGCTTTTTTCGTCGATATTATCGAAAGTCATCCTCTCTTTTCGATTGTCTAGCCTTAATTAAAACCTACGTCACTTTCGGTTTGACAGTGGTCGTAACAGCAAAGACGTCACGTTTTTTTACGGTTCTTTTCCTCCTTTATGGTACGGGGTCGAGCCTGCCTTCCTTACCACTTTTTTGCTCAACATACAGCTTCAAACACCCGGGCAATGCCGAGCTTAAATGCTAGTATATATATATATATATATATATATATATATATATATATATATATATATATATATATATATAAGGTTAAAGGTATTCAAGAATGGTAACTAATGAATTTAACAAGGCTGTTAAGAGTGCTCAATAAAAAAAGAGCAAGATATATTTTTATTAATATAAATAAATTTACATGGTTGCGACACTGAAGTATCCACAAAAGAAGCCAGTCTGTGGAAAGCAACCATTTATAAAAATGCCTGACGTGAACTTTTGTTTTTAATCGACAATTTATCCAAAACATTAACATGTCCAATGATGCGACCATGTAAATTTGTTGATATTAATAAATATATATATACATACATGGTAGCTTTCTTCAGTCTTGACAGACTATGGATACTCACTGTAAGAGTGCCTGGGTGTGGAAAAGAGTTGCGCAATCTCCAACCACACCTCTCCTGAGTCGATGTTAAATACCAGTGGCAAGTGGAGGTTCAGGACGACTGGAAACAATGCCGAGATAAGTGAAGAGCACATACAGCACCTAGAAATCCCAAATGGTCACCCATCTGGTACTAGCCACGCTCAACATTGCTTAACTTCGATGATCTGATAAGAACCGGTGCATCAATGTGATTATGTCGTACATATATACACATACATAGATACAGATGCTGATATCTCTACATTCTGATATGCATACACATTTAAAAGGACAAAATATTATCCATGCGTCCAAAGAATATAAGACAACTTTTACATTTAAAAAATGATACATTACGTTGCACCCATCAAGAATGTGTCTTCTCGTTTACTTCCCTTTTTGTATTCTCCCCCCTCCTCCCCCATCTGAAGCTAACCATAAGGACAGTCTTGACGTGATCTACTCCTTGTTTTCTTTGTACTTGAACAATTTAATTTTGTGACCAGAATAAGGGAAATAAATTTCTTGGTTGTACATACAGTTGACTGTGAACACAGATTCTCGGCTTAGAACCTCATTCTTACCCCTTATAAAAACAGGCTGCCATGGAACAGCAAAAGCAGCCTTTTAAGATCAGCCATTTTTTTAAAATGTATATTCTTGAATTCTGGTCATGTGATCTCTACTGGAGAGGGAATAATTCACATTAATACAATTTGTATAATAGAAAATAAAAAATATAAGGACTATTTTCTTTATTAGATTTTTAAATTCTAGTTTGCTTTTGTTTTTTGTTTTTTTTATCTTATTCTGGAATTATGACATAAATTTTCTTTTTGAAGTAACATAAAATTTCCCACAGACTGATTAAAATAAAATTTGTGGGACCCAAAACTCACTACATTAAGCTATCACACGTACACAGACATACTTGTTGATCTGTGTTCTGGCATTGCCCGGGAAAATAGATTAAGTCCAGAAATTCCATGCCTAATTTTGAATAATTTGGTGCAATGTTAAAAACAGATCCTCAGAGTTTTGACTTTTTTTTGTCACTGTTATGTATTATTATTAACATTATTTTCACATATAACATGGTTGTTAAGCAGCCAAAACCAGTATCCCTGTAAATAATTATCTTGTTCATGTGACTTCACTTGTTTGTACTGATCTATTTAGGTAACTTGAGCAGGGAAAATATAAGTATATCTATACGTAAATATAAGTATATCTATACGTAAATATTTGGATTTTTTTCACTATATTAGAAAAACAAAAAGCTACCTCTCAATTTTTAGAGTGAAGTGGGGCCTAATGGATCGACTCATTGATTTTTTATCTTTTCTGAATGGAAAGTTGTTCCAATGCTCTCCTTTACCAGTTTTGGAAAATGTTATTGGTTGATTTGCTGAATTTGTTATCATAAAGTTGTTTCATCTCTAACTTGAAAAGCAAAGAACTTTGGCTTGTAAAATATCAACAAAAATTTAAATTGAAACGTTACCGATATAGTTAGTAAAAATCAGTGACTTTCAAAGATGGGGCCTACTGGACCATCTCAGATTATTATTGATGGGGGCTCTAATTTAGATATGTGTTGATATTAGTTGTCAGTGTTTAAAAAATATAGAATCAGTAATTAGTGATCAGTTTTGTTCTTGATTTTGGGTACAAAAAAAAAAAAAAATTCTTAAAAAGTTATTAAACGTTTTTCTGTTTGTTTTTACTGCAATAAATTCTTTAAAAGTTAATAGATCATCTTGTAAAAAGGTAGATTCTGTTTTGTGTAATAAAAAAAATAGTTGATTTCTTTGTTAGCTAATAAAGGATTTGTGATTAAAAGATAATAATCCATTCACTTTTTTGTTATGGTGTTTAAAGTTTTTCTGTGGTTTTAGAAAAAAAAAGATCATCTTTTCAGTTATTTTCTATTTTGTATAATAAAAAAGTAAATAATTTATTAGAAAGAAATTGTAATGAAAAGAACGCAATTGAAGATTTTGCATGCAATTGCTTTATTTTTTTTAAAGAAAATAGTCCTTAAAAATGAATGGTCCTCTACAGTTTACAGGCATTGCTAAAATGATGACGTCATTAATTAGAAAACCATTCTTAAAATGAGAAGGTAGGGCTTTGTTAACTATTCTGTACTTGCGCATAAGAATTAAATAAACTAAATATATTATAAAAATTGAACTTGAAAATCCTGTATAAGAAATAGCACAGTAAAAAATAATTGATTAACTTTTTCGTTATGCTTTAAAGCAAACCAGTTGTTTTTAAAAGATGTGAGAAACTTTGTTATTGGTGTTGTCATATGTTTTAATAAGAAAAAAGTCTTAATTGATTTAAAAAAATAATATACTTACGACGAGCCTGTGCATCAGGCTAAAAGGTCATTACAAATACGATTGGAGTTGTTTGGTAATTCATTCTACCATTCTGATGAGTGATTCTCTGTATTATGAACTGCCAGATGGCACTGCTAAAGAAATCTTTCCGATATTCTGTTCTTCCTTGAATATAATCAGGAAGGCAGGTAGAATTTAAGTGAAAACCAAGGAGCATTTCTTATTTATTTTTTCAATCTAGTGTAGTATGTAGAAAATAGTATTAGTAAAAAAATGAAATAATAAACTGTGGCTTAAAAATAATTACACCTATTAAGGAAGTAACACAGTGATGTGAGAAAAGTGAGAGAACTAAATGGATAGAGTGAAAATGTTTACCACTTTTTTGTAGGATTACATATTCTATTATATAATTATATAAGTACAAGTTTGTCTGTGTGAGTTCGCTCCTTATAGACTCTGAAACGGCTGAACAGATTTTCTATAAAATTTACGGAACTTTAGTCTATAAGCCTGGGAGTAATCTTTAAGTTTTGTCTCCGAATACCACCCCCTGATAATAACCGATAATCGAAACTTATTTTAATTTATCATCGGTAAAGCTATTTTTTCCATGTCGTCACTTAGCAACAATGATAGAACAACGGGCCATGAAAATTCTATTGTGGTAAGTTGATAGCGTGTTTTTTTTGTTTTTATTTGCATGACGTGGTCTGTAGGTCCAAACTCTGCACGTATACTTCTTAATTTTTTTTTCATTAACTGCAAAGAATTTTAAAGACTTGAAAATTTACGTGTTCTATTTACTTATTTTTTTTTTTTGCATGACGTGGTCTGTAGGTTCAAACTCTGCATGTAAATTTCTTAATTTTTTTTTTTTTTTTTCGTTAACTGGAAAAAAGTTTATTTATAAGATTGGAAAATTTATATGCGTGTGTATATTTTTAAAATATCTTATTTTTACAATATAAAACTGGAATATTACGGTACATTAATTAAACTTTATAATTGATAAGCAACTGATCCTAAAGAAATTGCAAAACAATCTACAAACATATTTAGTGAAAATGTGATTCAGAAATTTCTTATATGTTGCTTTAACAAAACATAGGCCCCCAACAACCACGCACAAGTAGTATGTCCGGTAACTCAAGATAAGGACTTTTTCCACACAGTTGACTACTTGTAGAACTATACAGCGACAACCACATAAATTCTTACGAATAGATAGTCAATGTTGATCCGGTGGTTTCTTTCACATACGGTTCAAGAAATCATGGTCCTCATGCGAGTTCACCTCATCATTTCTGTATTTATGACCAAAAGAAGGAGACATATCGATTAGGTCCAAATATTATGATCGGAAATATTGAGAGGAAATAATTTTCTTAAAGACACTGACAAAAAATGGACTTATAACATGGAGAAAGCAGTTTTTCACCTACAGTTTTTTTTTTTATTAAACTTATTCAAGTGAATTCAAGGAGAAGCCGCTGACTTTAATTTACATACAAAAATTGTAAAATGATAAATAAAGAAAGAAAGATTGGGGTACATTTCTCTCCAAATTTATTAAAGCAATGAAATAATCATCATACACTAGTTTATACCCATTCTTTGAACAATGGTGGTATAATAACTGGGTATATCAAAGTATATCTTTAAATAGTTTCTGCTTTATTGCAAAAAATAAATAAATAAATAAATAAATAATATATTTGTGAAATTTTATAGAAAAAATATGCTACTTAGTATTTGATTGAGAAATTAAGTAACCACAATGAATGTATTTACATACTGTTTTTATTGTCAAACAAACATTAGAAATTATGTTTTTAAGCAAATATATATATATATATATATATATATTTGTGAAATTTTAAAGAAAAAATATGCTACTTAGTATTTGATTGAGAAAGTAAGTAACCATTGAAATAACGTTAATTTCTTTAAATTTATAAAACATGTATTCAATTAAAACCAGTGTTTAAACATTTAAACAGCTTTTAATGGAAATCGCTCCAGACAAGGCATGAAGTTGTTTGATTGAAAGAGCTAAAAAATACTACTTCAAAGTCGAAAACTTGCCAACGATAAGTGTAAGATGGAATAGATTCTGACCCAGAAAACAGCAATTCTTCCCTCTTTGTCAGAAACATTCCACATGGAATGTGAGAACTAAACATTTGTCTAGTTGAAACCACTATCAATAATTTCCTCCACTCTTTATCTGTACCTGAACGGGGATTCCATGAACAAAGCTTCTTTCTTAGAACTTCACACCTATGGAACTCTGTTCCGTTTGCCTGCTTTCCAACTGACTACAATAGGGTCATCTTTAAATCCAACATGAACAGGTTCTTGATGAGTCATTCCCTTAATCCAATTTACCAAATTTTCACTACTAACAATTACTACGATATTATCCCATTGATTAGTGTACACTCATTAACCCTTATCCTCGAGTGGCCTCCGGGCCTTGATAAGTGGTGACTCCTATGTAAGAAAAAAGGGGGGTAAAATAAGAGCAGTGAGAGTTGTGTGTTACATGATAAGGGCTGTCCCCTTTTCACGTAAGTATAAAAATGGAGAATTTAGTTTAAAATGAAAATGAAATAGCATAGGCGGAATTCGAACCTCGTAATCTAGGTGTAGAAATAGATTACGTGTGAGAATTTAAAAATGTAAAACAAACATTTGTTTAGAATATAGATAAATATTTCAAGGAAAGAATGTGAACTCTCAAGTTTGTTATGAAATTTTAAATTGAAAGAATGCAGCTTATAAGATAATGTTTTTAACATATTGAATATAGGTTAAAATTCCTTTTGTAGAAATAGGAAAAGTTTTGGACACGTATGTCCAGGACACGAGAAAGAAGGCACATGTTTTAACATGTGTATGACGTCACGGAAAATAGAAAGTTCTAGGAATAGAGAAAAAACTTGAGTTAGACAGTCAGTGAAAAAACTCAGAGGGAGTCAGGTCTAGGAAGCGAGACGTCACTTCAAGGAAAAATATGAAACTTTGAATTCTTGGTGCTGGAAACACGGCCGTGTGAAGAATAAACCATTATGTGTTTTGTAAAGCTCGTCTTGTCTTGTGATTCTTACAGAAAGGTAAAGTCCAATTGTATTATATATTTGTATTATATGTCTTTACATACACGTCTCAACATCATCATGTCCGAACTGTCTGAACACTATGTCCTCACTCAAAGAGCTTTTTTCTTCTCCTTCCATTCAACTCAATTAAGGAATGAACATTTTAATATATAAGAATCTCTCCTAACATGAACAATAATCTCTCTAAGTCTCGTACAACAACTTATACAACTACTCTCTCTCTCAATGAAACCACTATATAACATAACATATGCAGCTGCTGAAAGTAAGCCCAAAATCCACTTTCTATTCTTCTTATGTGAGATTCGAACTTGAGTACTGACGTCATAAAAAAATGCTGCCTCAGTAATGTGTATGCTGACTATTCTTTTTTTGTTAACCAATCAGATATTTCTGTTTGCATACGAATAGACATCTTCAAATGAATTTTTTATAGCATACAGATGAATAATATTTTAAAGCAATAAATAATTATCATACATGAATGATTTCGAGCAAAACAGGTCATAACATCCTAATTGTTACGCTATTAATAGAATCGGATAGTTTACTAAGATAGATATTTTTAGTTTAGCAATAATCTCTATAAAACTTTGTAATGAGTTGTGTCACATTTCCTGGAGGAGACATGAAATCTAGTTTTAGATTTTTTTTTTTTTTATAGAGACATCAATTAACGTTTTTTTTTTTTTTTTTTTTTTTTTTAATGACAGCAGTTAAAAAAAAAAAAAAAGTTTGTAACCGTAAATGGCTATATAGACCATTATCCACGACTGACTTTAGTATCTTCAGAAAAATTACAGCTGAACGCTTCCGGCACTGGTTCTAATATGGAAATTATTTGCTAGATTTCAATGGAGAAAATGAATTTCATTTAAGTTGGTTCTAGAAATCGTAATTGAAACCTTGCTGCTAAATCCTATCCCTTCTAGCTGCTAAAATCCTACTCTTTTACTATAGAGGTCTCTAGATTCTCCCAGTTTTCCTGACAATTGCAAACAGTGATCAAAATTGGAATAAGGTTTTAGACATAAATTAGAGTAGCATTATATTTTTTTATTTTTATCTTTATAAAAGACATAGAAGTGGTGCAAAACTGTTCTGTTTGGATAATTAAATTTACTGATCCTGGAATGGTATTCTTCTAGTCTTATATGTAAAGAAAATTAAGCCCCCCCCCCCTAAATTAGTACTCGAAAGATTCGGTAACAAAAAGCACATACATAAATTTATTCAGTTAGTGCTTCCTGCCATATATTTGTCTATGTTGTTAAAAAATAAAATGTTACTTTTGATCATTTTCTTCCATTTTAATATTTAGTCCTGCTATCAAGCAGGACTAAATATGTGTGTTTAAATTACATTTAAGTTTCTGCATCTTAGTACAACCAGAAAAGAGAGACGAAATTCTAAAGTCCAGCAGTCCAAGAGAAGAAAATATTAGAGTAGAAGGCTTTCCAGCATCTAAGGACCTCAACAATGAAGGAGCAGGATTTTCATACAAAACAAAGGATGCTCCGTGGCCAAATTTATTGAGATATGTTCTCATTACAGAATTCATATAATTTTTCATTCATTCGAACATTGCCAGGGCCGCTGCGAAGAAGGTAGGCTCTCTCTAACGTGCTAGAAAACTACTGACACCTGAAAGTATCCTGTACCTCTATAAGGCCACCATTCGCCCATGTATGGAGTATTGCTGTCACATTTGGGCTGATGCATCTGCTGCTAGTCTCTCGCTCCTAGACAAGGTTCAAAAGAGAGTCACCAATCTGATAGGCCCTGAACTGGCATCTAAGCTTCAGCCTCTGTCCCATCGACGAAACGTTGCATCCCTCTGCCTGTTCTACAAGTATTTTAATGGTGAATGCTCTGACGAACTGCAGACACTTGTGCCCCCACGATGTAGACACCCTTGACAAACCCGACAGGCAGCTAAATCCCACCCCCACAAAGTAGAGCTCCCTAGATGTAGACGATCTTTCTACTCCAGTAGTTTCTTCCCCAGAACCGCTAGACTCTGGAATTCCATTCCAGGTTCCTGCTTCCCCAAGTGTACTGACATGCAGTTAATGCCTTAATGAACCGACATCTTGCTGCCCAAATCCCAACATAGTGCCTCAGTAGTTGCTGCCCCTGATAGTAGCTCCCTACACCAAAGTGGCAATGTGCCTTGTTTGGGGTGAAAATGTAATAATAAAAAAAAAAAAAAAAAAAAAAAAAAATACGACTTACCAATCCATTGTCTCCAAAATTCAGAAACGTGATTTTGTATTTATTATTACAGATCCAATTCTTTATTGAATATTATATATATATATATATATATATATATATATATATATATATATATAATAGCAAGCCGCCCAGCATTGCCCGGTCGTAAAATATGCATAAATATTATATTTTAATTAATACAGAAACTGAGACATGTGCACGTGAGGATTATGTTTTTCTAAACAGTTCACTTCTTGTAAGTAAAAAAAAAAAAAAAAAAATACTCGAGCTGAGAGCGAAATAAAAATCTAAAGATAGTTGAATACGATAACCATTAGGCTAGCTTGACACGCTCTTTAAAAGGTGCTTTCAAACTCCTTATGTTTAAGATAAGGAATCTGTCATGTGAACCTTTCATGCATGCACATTCGTGAAGCAGTTGACAAACAGATAAAAATCTGATGACCCCCCCCCCCCCATATACCAATTTTTCAACTTTGGACCCCTTAGCAGTTATTTTTTTCCAGATGAAAACCGATTAAAAAGTTTTCTACATGTCTGAATACCCTATATACCAAATTTCTGTAGATAGAAATTCGTTGAGTATATAGGTTGAAAAGTGTCTTCACACACACACACACACATTCTCACTTTTATAGATATATAGTTACTGATTTCAAAAATAAAAAATGACTTGGATGCCATCAGCTAGAATCAAAATATTTAGTGCTCCAGCCGCGTCCCTACCATTTGAGCTAATTCAACAGATAGATAAGAAAGATTTAAAATCAAACCACTTCAATTTGAATTTATGCATGAATAAAGCCAATAAAAATATGTTGGCAAGTTGAAATGAACATTTTGCATTTCAACTTGCCAACATATTTCTGCACGCATTATTCATCCATCAAAACAAAGATTTTACTTGTTATAAACCATCCTTGGTGTATGATTACAATTCCCTGTTAATTTCAGTGTTATGCGCCCAGTAGTTTAAGAATTTATCGGTTAAATATTTTTATACATACATTATATATATTATTATTAGTATTATTATTATTATTTGGGGTAAACAGTTACATATGGTCGCTAGAAATAGCCATCTGTTTCAGTCAAAGAGACTTCATCAGGCGACCTGTTTACCCCAAATAATATAAAAATATTTTGCTCTTTTTATTAAGCACTATTTAACAACTTCGTTGTCTTCATTAGTTCTGACTTTTGAACACCTCAAACCTGAATATATATATATATATATATATATATATATATAAATTACTTATTTCTCCATTTTTGTTACTGTTTTTTGCCAAGGAGTAACAATATTTTAAAATCCTTCTTACAATGCAACAACAAATATTAATGTGCTATCTCTATACAGAACACAACTCATTAGCACAAAATTTCCTATTGTGGTTTATGGAACAGACCGGAAATGTCCAAGCCGTTGCTGAACAATAAGTTAGTACAAATATTAAACAAAACAACTTCATTTTCTTCCTTGGATTTGAGGTTAGAGTTAATTAATCTCCCAAGTCTGTGTTAATATTTTTTTAATGGCAATTGCTCCAGGCAAAGCATGAAATAATTTGATGTAAAGAGCCTAAAAAATGAAAGATGATTATTGCAAAGATACCCACTGGCCTTGCCTTTAAAAAAAAAAAAAAAAAAAAAAAAAAAAAGCTACAGATAGGAGAGTAAAACTGTCAGCAGGGAGAGAGATCTACAAACCTGTAGTTCTGACAAAGAAGCTACGAAGCAGTAAATTGGAGATCACTAGATCAACAAGTGAAGCATGCCTGATCCCTTGTGAGTACACAGTGAACGAGGCATAAAAAAATGACTAAGTTAAGCATTTGCCTCTACCCCCCCCCCAAATTCCCAGATGACATCAAATCCTGGTGAAAATGAATAAACGGTGCAGTTTTAGGCATTAACATATGTAAATATGTAAACTGCACCATGCAAAAAAAGAAATGATTAAGTCCAGCATTTGCCCCTCCCCACACACACTTAGTCCCAAAAGTCACCAAGGCCTTAATATATTTAAATTTGAGTTCAGTACCATGCAAAACTGCTAAATAGACATACACAGAAAATTTTGGACACATATGGTGAAATAGTCCCAAAAATGGAGTGTGTTTATTAGCCCTAAACGAGCCCCCCGGGGCACACCCAACAGTTATGGCAAAGTATAGACAAACAAAATTATATTGAAATCAGTTAGTTACAACTTTTCAGAAAGTTTTATAGAAATCCAAGGTGTCAACTTTTTTTTATAATAAGCACAAAAATATCAATTTTGGCCATTTTAACCTGAAAGGCACTCCTAGAGGGGCAACCGGAGTTTTCCCAGAAAATCCGGGAAAACTACGTTTTTACTCATATCATGTTTAATGTTTGTGCAAAATTTCAAAAAATTCCAAGACCTAGTTATTGAAAAAAGTGCGGACAGACGAACGGACAAGAGTGAATTTAAAGGTCCATCTTCCTTTTGTCGGGGACCAACAAGTCAAACGAGTTGGAACAAAGGAAGCAAAGAATATAGATCAGACAATTCTGAAGAACACATCCCAAAATCTATCTCAATATATATTTGAGTATTTTTCTCAATCTGACGTTGATGATGAGGAGACTAAAACTTGCTACTAGATGTTTTGACTTTTCCATTTGAAACTTTAATGCAAGCCATTATTTTTATTTATTTTTTTTTTTTAATCAATTTTCGCCCCAAACAAGGCACAGTGCCACTTTAAAGTAGGGGCTACTATCGGGGACATAAGTTGCAGAGGCATTATGAAGGGAGATGAGTAGCAAGATGTTTGTTCACATTACACTTGAACTTCTGCATGTCAGTACAGTTGGGAAAGCTGAATCCCGGAAGGAAGTTCCAAAGTCTTGCAGTTCTGAAGAAGAAACAACTGGAGTAAAAGGCTTTCTTACACCTAGGGATCTATACTGTGAATGGGTGGGATTTAGCTGCTTGTCGAGTTTGTCGGGGGTAGTCACGTTGAGGGGGTACAAGTGCTTGTAGTTCATCAGAGCATTCACCATTAAATTACTTGTAGAACAGGCAGAGGGATGCAACATTTCGTTGGTGGGACAGAGGTTGAAGCTTAGATGACAGTTCAGGACCTATCAGGTTGACGACTCTCTTTTGAACCCTGTCCAGGAGTGAGAGACAAGCAGCAGATGCACCAGCCCAAATGTGACAACAGTACTCCATACATGGGCGAATTGTGGCCTTATACACGTACAGGATACTTTCAGGCATAAGTAGTTTTCTAGCACGGTAGAGAGAGCCCACCTTCTTTGCAGCAGTTTTGACAATGCTCTCAATGTATCTATTCCAGTTCATGTTCCCTGTAAAAGTTGGGCCAAGGAGTTTAAAGGAAGTACTTTCAGATAATGTGTTCTTGGCCATTGCTATTGATGATAGAAAAGGTTTCTTGTAGTTATTGAAGGAAACAAGCTTAGTCTTGGCAGCATTGAATGAGATCATCCACTTTTGTCCCCATTCCACTACAGATTGGAGGTCATCCTCGAGTGTTTCTGCCATTTCCTTAGATATGTGTTTATTTGTTTTCCCCTCGTACCTGTTATAGAGGATGGGGCCATTAACAAATATACCCATCTCTGAAACAATTTTATGAGGGAGGTCATTTATGAATATCAGGAATAATAAAGGTCCAAGGATAGACCCCTGAGGTACTCCCGCATATATATCATATTGTTTAGATGTACGACCGTAGAGGACAACTTGGATTTTTCTCTTACTTAAGAAGGATTTAATTACATTGTGTATTCTTCCAGTGATACCATACAATCTAATTTTCCTTAGAAGACCATCGTGCCATACCCTGTCAAAAGTCTTAGATATATTGAGGGCTACCGTTCTACCCTCCCCTATTTTGTCCATTATATATAAAAATAATTTTATAAAATCAACAGTAGGTTCTCTACAGTGCAATGTAGACTACAATATATTGTGAACTCCATCACTGCGAGAGGCATGTGAAGCTTCCTCCCCGGTGCATCAGATCTCCAATTAGAGCAGGCAATCAATTGAATTGATTGAAAAATGGACTATTGCATTGATTTCCATGACAATAGAAATATAGGAGTGTAAAGCATTCGTTGATCATCATCATTAAATTCAGGGAAACGTCCGGTAACCCTGCTAGTTTTATATATTTTTAAAAAATTTCAGTAGAGATTCAAAGTAGAGGATAACTTATTTTCATGCTTTCATGTCACCCCCCTCCCCCCCCTTCCAACTAGGAAATTGCCCAACATATTTGTAGTCCAATTATCGATTTAATTAATAAAATGTCCTTATTTACTTGTCTCCCTGCAAGGGCAAAAAGACCGATATCAACCTGAATGCTTTTGATTGCGATTTACAAAACACCAGAAATGGCTGAGCCTTCACAGAACAATCAATTAGTATCAATATTAAATGAAAGAACTTTTTTGTATTTTTTTCTCTGACACAAGTTCAGGGCTAATTATCCCCTCCCCTCCTACACACTCCGTATTAAGACTGAATTTAATAATTTTCTTCAAATCGATAAGTGAATCAACTTTATATAAAAAGGAATCACGATTTTTGAGGAAATGTTTTTTCAACTTCTTTATTTTTTGATGGGGGGTTGGGGGGAGTAAAAATTTTTTAAACCTTAATCTAACTTGATTTGCATATTTTTGTGTTATCTGCCTCCATACATTAATTTTGTGGCTCGTAAATTACTTCGAACATTTCCGGCTTGTTTTGTAACTAGTAATCAGAAACATTTGAGTCAGTATGGGTCCTCTCCTATGAAAGCACTGGTAAAAGTTAGACACAAAATCGGTTTTTCAATGGGAACGATTCAGCTACACAAAAAAAAAATTTGGGTTGGGGCAAAAATAAACATTTGTGAAGAAAGTTTTCTCTGGCCATGGACAGATACTACACTTCGATCCTAGTTTGATATTTGATATAAAAAAGTAAAAAAAAAAAAAAAAAAAGAAAAAAAAAAAGAAAAAAAAAAAAAGAAAAAGAAAAAAGAATCTCTCTTGTAAAAGAAAATGCCCCTTGTTTCCCCATGAAGACAGAGTTCCACACAAAATTGGTTTTTAATGTAAGGAAAAATCCGGCTCCCCTCAAAAAGCACTTTGGGTTGGGACAAAAATAGAAATTGCCTCGGTTTAGAAGGATATCTCATTCATTGATCGAGGACAGAAAAGTGTAGTATCAGAACAGATATCATTATACTTTTGCTTCAACATCAGAAAGTTTGTTATTTTTTTATGGAAATCGCTCCAGACAAGGCATGAAACTACTTGATGTAAGGAGTAAAAAAATATATATTACTTCAAGGTCCAAACTAGCCAACAATAAGTTTAAATAAATAGATTACGACCGAGAAAACAGCAATTCTTTTTAAAATATTGGGTGCAATTTGTGTGTTGTTCAACCCAATTGTGTATTTTTGAACAAAGGTATTTTAAGGAAAAATATTATTATGTACTTATGTGTTATGTCAAGATCAGCATAAATTCCAAAATTTATGAAACATCGTCCAGTAGAAGACGTGCTAGAGCTAATTTTCGGGGAAAAAAGTGTGTAGAATAAGGAAGATGAACGACTTGAAAGCAGTTATCTCCCCCTGATTTCAAGCGTTTAAAGGGTTTACTTAGTGAAAAATTACTTTGAAAAATTCTGTTTTTACTTATGTTTTTTACTGGACCAGTTTTTGTAATTTACACTAATTTCGGCATGACATAAGTAGGTAATAATGGTTTTCTCTGAAATGCATTTTTTTGAAGACACACTATAGTAAAGTTGCACTGAGTATTAATGTCAAAATAAAGGGTGAATTTAATGATTTGTTCTATTTGTACTTTCTAGTTGGTGTCATTTTTCAAACTGTTGCGTGTCATTAACTCAGATTTTATCTAAAAAGGTTTGCGGCATATTCTTGTTGAAACGAGACGTTGGCTCAATTGTACCATAGGGAATAAAATTCTTTAAATTTTTACCCTTTGCCCCCACACTGACAATGGAAAAATAAAAATAAGATTCTATTGTTGGGGGATTCAAATGCAGAGTTCAACCTAATTAAAAAAAAAAAAAAAAAATAAAGAAAAATCTTTATGATGTACCTATTGTCATGGAACGAAAATGTCATTCTCAAAATCATGTAAATTAATAAGTATTTTTTTATACATAGAAAATCAGTGACGATTTTTAGCCATTTTAGCTGTTACAGAGCTGTTTTGATCTCAATAGTTCGAATTGAGTTGTCTCTCGTTCTTTATTAAATATTGCGGATCAAGACAACATTCTAGATTTTTCATAACATTTGATTTTTTTTTAGTTAAAAGAAAAACAATTTGATCAACTTGTGTGATTTTTGTAATATGAAACTTTTATTCAATGACGGGTACGTACATCTTAACATTTTTTCATTCTTCTTTTTTTTTTTTAATTAGATTGAACTTTGGACTTGCACTTTTTTTCTTATGTCAACACATTGGAATTAATTGAAAAAAAATACTGGGTTTGTTTTACACCAGACAAGCAGAAAACCTCGGTGAATAAAATCAACAGGATGTTCTTTGATAAGACAAATGCACGTTCAAAATGAATGTTTCTTTTTAGAGCACAATTGAACCATGATACTTGACTTTTGTATATTAAACTTAAGTTGTATAAAATCAACAATAGGTTCTTTGATAAGACAGGGGCGTGTTCGAAATAAATGTTTCTTTTTAGAGCACAATTGAACCATGATACTTGACTTTTGTATTATAAACTTTAATTCAACTGATTATGTAAAAATAATTTCCTAGAATCAACAATTGGTTCATTGATAAGACAGGGCACGTTTGAAACGAATGTTTCTGTTTATAGCACAATTGAACCATGATACTTGACTTTTGCATTTTAAACTAAGTGAAACCATTATTTGCAGATAATTTTATAAAATCAACAATAGATTATCTACAGTGCAATGTATACTACAATGTAATGTGGACTAAGTCAATGTGGGGAGGCATGTGAGGCTTCCTCCTGGTACACTGTGTGTGTGTGTGTGTGAGGGGGTCTCTAATTAGAGCAAGCAATCAATCGATTTGATTAAAAAATGAGTGATTTCACCAATTTTGATGACAATAAAAGTACAGGACAGCAGGACATTTTTTGATCATCATTCAATCCTGGACAACATTGGGTCCCCCGGCCAGTCATAAATAGGATGAAAGGGAACAGAAAAAAATCTGACTCGCAAGAAAAGACTTAATAAGAAACGTAAAAACCTAAAACAAAAGAAGAAGGACTGACATGATACAGATACAAATAGGAACAGTGTATCAATATTATGGATCCTGCGAAATTCGACAAACTTTGCTGGTAAATTTTCATGAATCATTTATTGCTAGAAACAAGGCAAATGTTTGGTGCAGCTTTACTATAGTGTGTATTTGAAAAAAATGCATTTCAGAAAAAAACATTATTACATACTTACGTGTCATGCCGAAATTAGTATAAATTACAAAAATTGGTCCAGTAAAAAAATAATTATAAGTAAAAACAGAATTCTTCTAAGTTATTTTTCACTGTAAATTAACCCTTTAAAAGTTCAAAATCAGAGGAAGATTATTGCATTCTATCATTTAAGTTGCTCTGTGCAGAATCCAATGACACTATCTTTCAGGTTGGCCATTTTGCTTTTTCTCGATATACCGGACACTTATTTCTGAAAATCAGCTTTAGCACATCTTCTATTGGACCATTTCTGGAATTAATACTAATTTTGACATGACACGTAAGTACATAATGTTTTCCCTGAAATGCCTTTTGTTTGAAAATACACGATTGGATCAGACGACACACTAAAGTAAAATAGCACCAAATGTTTAATTCTCAGACAATAAGTTGGAAAAACCAGCTGGTAAAAACGTGTGAGGGGATGGAACTGCTTAAGCAATGGGAGATAAGGGCATTTGGTATATATGATACTTACAAATATTTGGGAGTTCTGAAAGCGAGCACCATGAAATCTACAGGAATGAAAAAGAAAATTGGAAAAGAATACTTAACAACAAAGAAACTCTTAGAAACAAAATTATATAGAAAAAATTTAGTTGGGCAGTATCATTAATAAGATACTCTGAACCATTTATAGGCTGGATTAAAGAAGAACTTAGATATCTTGATAAGAAAATAAGGAAACTAATAACAAATTCACAGTGCATTACACCAGAAAGATGATGCTGACCAACTCTACATAGAAAGAAATCAAGTGGAGAAAGGATGGGTAAACATAGAAAACGGTGTGAAAGACACAAAAAAAGACTTGGAAGAATACATAACTCGGAACATGGAAAGATTGATCACCACAGCGAGAGACACCATCAAAATGTACAATATAGGAAACAGGAAAAACAGAAACAAAAAGAGGTACTAGTGCACTTATTGATCTGTGCTGAAATAATAACATTATTTAAAAAGCCATTCTTAACATCGGGAGGGGAGGGTGTTTTGTACTTATTCTATACTTTAACCTTACAATTGAATAAAAAAAAAACATATCAAAACTTTAAACTTGGAAATATGATTTAAAAAATAATGCGGATCAGTAAGTGCACTAGCACACAAAAAGATAAGAAAAGAAAAGTGGAAAAAGGAACAGCTACATAGACGATTTATAAAAATGATAAGAGAAGATAATTTCGAAAATATCTGGATATAGCTAAGAAACAGAATCAGAAACAGAGAAATAGAATCATTATTCACAGCTGCACAGAACAATGCAATTAGAAGTAACTATATTAAAGCTAAAATAGATAAAACCTAGGAAAACAGTAAATGTAACCTGTATAGCCAGATCTAATCTCTGCTATACTAATTAAAAAATGCTGCTCTAAGATAGTGCCTGTCCTCTCCAAACTCTTAAACCTTGGTGAGTCTTGCTGGAAAATTGACTCTGTGGTATCAGTATTCAAGATTTCTGACGGAAGTACTGACCCACTCAACTACACTCAATTAGTCTCCTCCCCTGCTTTGCTAAAATCTTTGCGTCGTTAATCATTTGCTAGTTCATCATGTTGTAAATTCGAAGCTTCTTTCTGACCAACAGTATGAATTTAAGCAACCCTGTTCTACTGCAAATATTTTAACCATCATATCTGAATGCAAACATCATGCAATGGATAATACAGAGGAAGCTAAGGTCGTAGCCCTTGATATATCCAAAGCCTTTGACAAGACCTGTCAGACTTCTGAAAATTCAATCATACAATATTTTTGGATGCATACTTCACATAATGAGATCCTCCATAAAGAAGAGAAAAATCCAGGCCGTCCTGGATGGTCATACATCTAAACAACATGAGATTAATCCTTGGAACCTTATTATTTCTGGTATTCATAAACGATCTCCCTGATAAAATTGTGTCTGAGATGGACATATATGCTGATGGCACTACGCTTTATACCAGACATGAAAGAAAAACCAATGTACACATATCCAAGACGATATTGGAAACCTTATGAACTGAAATTTAGTCTGTAATGGAATGAGGTCATAAATAGATGGCAACATTTAATGCTACTAAGACTAAGCTTCTTTCCTGTAACAATTACAAAAAGTCTTAATCACTGATTGCTGCAACAAATAAAAACCTACCTGAGAGCTAATCATTCAAACTCCTCAGCTTCATTCACAAGTAACATGAATTGGAACAAATACATTCAGGACATTGTCAAGACTAAGCTACGACCTCTGTCCCATCACCGCAATGTTGCATCTCTTTGCCTGTTTTACAAATATTTTAATGGAATGTGTTCTGATGAAGTTGTTGCACTTGTGCCCCCTTGATGTATATATCCCGACAAACCTGCCTAGCAACAAAATCTCACCCCTTCATTGTTGAGGTCCTTAAATGCTAGAAATCTTTCTACTCGAATAGTTTCTTCCCCCAAGCAGCTAGACATTGGAATTCCCTTCCTTTTACCTGCTTCCTGACTGTACTGAGATGTAGAAGTTTAAATGTAACATAAACCAACATCTAATTAATCTTTCCTAGGCATCGTACCAAATAGTAACTCCTTATGTCCAAGTGTCAATATGCGTTGTTAGAGGTGAATATGAGGGGGTGGGAAAGACTGCTGCAAAGAAGATGGGTTTCTCTATTGTGCTAGAAAATTACTTATATCTGAGAGCATTGTGTACATCTATAAAGCTACCATTCAACTATGCATTAAGTATTGTTGCCATATCTCTGCTGTTGCAGAGTCCAAAACAAAAAAAGAGTCTCAATCTAATAGATCCTGCATTATCGGTCAAGCTTTAACCTCTGTCTCATCACCACAATGTTGCATCTCTGTGCCTGTTTTACAAGTACTTTAATGGAATGTGTTCTGATAAACTTGTAGCACTTGTGCCTCCTTGACATATATACTCCCAACTACCTAGCAAAATCCCGCCCCTTCACTGTTAAGGTTCCTAGATGTCAGAAAACCTTCTACTTTAATAGTTTTTTTCTCTCGGACTATCATACTTTGGAATTCCGTCGGTTTCCTACTTCTCTGACTAATGACTTAAAGAAGTTTAAATGTAATGTCAACGGACATCTCACTAGTCAATTCCTCACAATCTCCTGTTAGATATGATCCTGAATAGTAGCCTTTACACCCAAGTGGCAATATACCTTGTTTGAGCTTAAAAAATGAGTAAAAAAAAAAAAAATGTAGATTGTGTACAAAGAGACGAAACAATGAACTACATAAGTAAATGCAGCAAACTAGTCTAAAAAGAATACTGAAACAGACAAAACTGCATGAAGAAAGCAGTACACCAGGAGATCTGCAAAGAACTGCATTTTGAACATGCAGACAAATGGTGCATGTACAAACTAGAGACAGATTTGGAAAATGAAAACCACAAAATCCTTTGAGATATGGTGGTGAAAACAGATAAACTCTTTTTTTTTTTACAAGGTGGTCACCACTTATCAAGGCCCGGAAGCCACTCAGGAATAAGGGTTATTGCATGTACAGTACGTTAGTGTGGAGATTTAATAAAAGTGTCTATTTAAGGGGGCGGTTCATCAGGAATTTGTTTACGTTGAACTTGAAGCAAAAAGACTGGGCACCATAACATTGAACAAGAAGAAAAGAAACTAAAAAAATTGTTGATTTTGCTGTCCCAGCATACTACAGGTGAAGGTCAAAGAGACAGAAAGACAAAGCAAATACACGGAACTTGCCAGACAGCTGAATGGAATAGAGAATGTGAAGAAAATCAATATTGGTAATTTTCAAAGCATTAGGAACAGTAAAAAAAAAAAAAATTTTTTTAAACCTTGAACAAAAAGACTAGGAGAAATTGGAATCAAGGGAAAAACTGGAACTATAAGTGGACGGTAATGATAAAAATAGCTAAAAATTTAAGGAAACCCCCTCAAATGCAGAAACTAATCCATATAAACTATAAACATTAACCAGGCATATGGAAACTGTAACAGAAGTTAAACAAAAGATGGAAAGAAGATCACATGAACCCAAAGAAATAAATCTTATAAAGCGTGCCCCCCCCAAAGCATATGGCTTGGCTGATACCACTTGAAATAGATGTGAAGGATCAAGGAAGGTGAAAAGATTGAAGAGAGAGAACACTAACCAGACCTCTAATGAATGTGAAGAGTACTGACATCCTGGAGAGGCTTATTGTTACCCATATTCTAGGAGCAATGATCACTGCCAGCAAGAAATTATTTGGCAAACGACTGTTGTGATAATGTAGTCATTTTCAATGGTTATCAAAAGAGGTGGCGAGTACTGTAAATCTGGGAAGATTGCTGTCACTCAGACTCCAGGGAACATCACCAGTTATTATCAGTAAGTAATATTTGATGATAACCTGTATGAGAACTCCTAACGAATACAAATAAATAAATAAATAAAACTAAAAAAGTATAAATTATTATTAATAATCAATAACAGCAAAATTGAATTAACGGTGTCTTTGACTATAAATTGACATGTTTCGTCTTTATTGGTTTTATGTGAAAAAAAAAAAAACTGCAACCAGAAAACGGCATATATCCTTCAACCAAACACTAACCTTAAGTCTGGGTTGGTAATTAAACTTTGTTGATCATACCATTAAACAAATATTTGAATCAATATTGTAAGATGAATAATTGTAGCATTCGCTATGCACGGCCGGAACAAATCTTCGGCAGAAACATTTTCATAGCAATCACCGCTTTCAACGCACATGCGTATGAAGAACGTGCAAAGACACAATGCCTTAATTTGCCCATCCGCACCCATGCGATAAAGGAGCTATGTTATGCTCTATGTGCAGTAATACACAGACAGACTAGAATGTTTCAGAATATGCCTATATAAGTTTTGGCCCATGAAAATTAAACCAGTCCAGGATGCAGTTTTATGAGTAAACATCACCGTTGCCTGTCCACTGCGCATATGCCAGACTCCGTCCCTGTGGGACGTTAAAATCATCCAATGTGACTTTGCACGTATCATGCACCTTATATTCTCACCATATAGAACGAAAATTATTTTTCTTTTCAACAAACTACTGTTTTCTTAAAACATGCGCACACATCACGCTTACATAGCTTAATGACTTCCTCCTCTCAGAAAATAGCCACATGTGTCCCTCTGTTCATGAAAATTAGTAACCGTAAACCTTATGCCTTTTCCACGAGATACTTATTAAAAAAGACTGTCTAATGAACACTCGTTCCAAAATCTTATCGTTGGAATGATTTAAATGACTGTTTCTTAAACACGTCTAGCGATACGTCAGAGACATTAAAATGGATGGATAAATAACATTTCAGTTACGTGCACATTTGCCGTATCCACCCAAGCAAATTCTGTGGAAATAAAATGTAATATTTGTCTTTTCATGTGGACGTAAGAAAGAGTAATACCATGTGACACTTTCCATCCAATCAACGCTCAAAGAAAACACTTTTCTAAAATCTTCTAACAGCTTCGCTGGGAGCCACCCAGAAGAGTATAAAAAGACACTGCGTGTGAAATCCAAACCAGTTCAGGATGCAGTACCATGAGCAGGGCCAGCCGTAGATAATTGGATGCCCTAGGCGAAGTAAATTTAGTGACCCCAAATAAAATAGAAAAATAAACATAAAAAAATAAAACTACGTAATTTATTAAAAACTACCTACATTTATATCTAAATCAACAAATAACTGAAATTTATGCACACATGCAGATGTCATAAACCTAAAAAAAAAAAAAATTTTTTTTTAAATCAACTTTTTGCGCTTTGATGGCAGCAAAGTTTTGAATAAATTGTGAATAATCCAGAGACCGGATGATATCTCATTCGATAGATATTGCCAGGCTATTCAGGCGTCCTTGTGTCATTGTCGTTCTCAAATAGTTTTTTCTATTAATTTCAACTTGGAAAAATTTCTTTCCCTCAATGCAACAGTAATCGGAATTATCGATGCTATATGAAGGGCTATAGCTGCATTTGGAACAGCAGTATTCAAACCATGATAATAAATAAAATGTAAATTATCAAGAGAAGACCGTGTGTTGAGATCACACGTTTATATTAATATGCCTCTATTTTGTTTTATGCATATTAGCATTATATAGTTTTTTTTTTTTTAATGATTCCTGTGTGAGGATCTCACCAATCACCCTAGGCAGCTGCCTAGTTTGCCTATACCTAAGGCTGGCTCTGACCACGAGTAAGCAACTTGCTGCCCGACTCCATCTCATCGATGTAAAATCACTAACATGACTTCGCGCGTCTTTTTCTCTTTGCCTGTCATTCCAGCAACAAGCCGCAAAAACACGTGACTCGTCTGAAAGGAACAATGTTTTTGCCGCTGAATATTACTCGTTTTTTTTTTTTGAGCTGAGCAGAATACTTACTTGGACAATTGACCCAGTCACATTTATGGAGCAAAATTACCACACTACTGGAATTAACTTATGTAACAAAGTTTTAATTCCTTTTATAAAAAAAAGGAAATATTTTATCAAAAAAAAAAAAAAAAATAAATAAATAAAAACATTGCCTTATTGCATACGCATATAAAAAAATACACTAAAAAGTGATGTTTTCTTCAATACATTTCTATATTAAATGTTGAAACTGGTCTTCATATTGCTAATTGCTGACACCTTTTATTTTATTTTTTCATTGAAGTTAGGAGATATTTATCTATGCACACACCATGGCTGTGATACCAGGCATCGGTGAATATCGACCAATGCCTTGTAGCAGTTAAACTATTTACTATAAGCAGATCAATGCTCGGTGCCAAAGTGATTCGGCCACACTGACCAATCGGTTGGCAGGGCGCATTGATTTGAGCTGTCCCCTTAAGAACTATTTTTAGCCCTTTGGGATCTCAGCTGCAACCGCCAGAGAGACGCCAGCAAGCGACCTATACAGACCTCTCTCACTCACCCCTTCCACTGCTACTTGCAGTTTGATAGCAGACGACACCTTCAAACAGACATTTACACTTTCTTTCTTTCTCTCCAGTCGGAGATATAATCTCGCCTTTTTTTTTTTTTTTTTTTTTTTTAAATAAACCCTTTATTATTGTTTTGTTAAAAGCAATGTCGTTTGGCCTTGTGTTTATTTAAGTAATTATTAGGAGAGAAATGCACAACATTTCACTCCTATACCCTTACACATGTAAATAAATGTTATTTCATTCCCATACAGCGATTTCAAGTCCTTTGTCAGATGTCGTTATTTTTCTGAAGTTATTCACGCCTTTTTATTTTATATAGGTGGTGATGTGATTCGGTGGAAGCCTTCTGTAAATTGGAGAGTTTGTTAAATTTACCTTTAAGGGTCCCTGTGATGCTCAACTACTTCCGACATCTAGAGATTCTTACACATGCAACCTTGGTCTTAAAAGTCGATAGATCTCGATTACGAATTGGTGAACACCGACTCTCACCCTATATCCTATACAATTAATAAATTTTGATTAGGAACGGTCACTTTACAATAATATTTTAGGAACCGTTTAAAGTTCACCGCAATGTCAAAATGGAAATTAGGTCGAAGAAATATAGCCACAATCTGGGTTTGTTTTACAATCCACAGAGATTCGAAAAAGTGGTAAAAAAACAAAAAGAAAATCAAATATATAACAAATATTACCAAAGACAAGATAAGTTATTATTTTACCTAGCTGGGTAGGTTTTTAGTGTTTTTACTTGTTGTAAAAATGTTTATTCGGCTAGAAAAACAAGCAATGTCAACCGCTATATGACCACAAAATTTTTTTTTTTTAAATAGCTGCTACGTATTTATTACGTGGTCATTTTTTCTTTTTTTTTTTTTCAGTATTTTCTTTAATTTTCTATTTTTGAGCGATTATCGAGACTTCCAGGACGTGATCCCCTTATGTCGGACATTTTTCTTGTTCTCATGTAACACTCGACACATGTTTTTTGAACTGATAAACGCTTTAAAATAAGTTAAACCACACACACACACACACACACACACACACACACACACACACACACACAAACATTTAGAAAATTTGATTTTATCTTTTTTAAAAACAGTAAACAAATAAAAATAGTTTTATGGGGAGGTGTAGTCTCTTAAAAACAATATCTCTTTCAAGAACCTCACATAAAATGTGTTTTTAATCGATATTTATTCAATAATGGCTCAATTTTTTTACCTATGAACAAGTTTTCCGTCGACGCGTCTTCCGGACACCGTATAAACAAATTGAAAACAAGTTAATAAGTTTCTAGCTAAGTACAGACGGAGAATTTTTTTTTAATAGAAAAAAAAAACATTTTTCAGAGGTTGAAAACTTTAAACAAAAAAAAAAAATGGTATATTTTGCTCTGCTTTTGTATTCCTTGTTTTTAGAAACATACGAGCTTCAATAGCATCCTTTCTTAAATTGTTTATAACAGCGATTACATTTTTTTTTTTAATTTATTTTTCATTTTGGCGTTTTCACATGTATGGGAACTTGTAAAAATAAGTTGTGTGGGAGTAAGTCCAAAACCTATTTTATTTTAAATAATTTACGTGATTGAAATAGGATATAAACAAAAATTATGCGGCCTCTATTCTGACTCGAAATAAAGTTTTTTTTTTTTTTTAATTATTAAAGTTATACATTTAAAGTTATATAAGATTTTTTTTTAAAATTTAATATGAAAGTTCCCCAAAAGCCCCTAATAGTTTACTGTAAAATTTTACCGCATTAAAGTTTTCATCTGTCGTATTGCCATGCGAACTTAGGGTTAGTGTTTGGGTTAACTGAGAGCAGCATGTTTTGGTTTCACACATATTATATATGTATGTATGCATATACAGGATGACCCCCAAAAAACATAGAAAGTATATCTAAAACATATGCTGTAGAACGGAGAAAAAAAGGCCAAAGACCCTAGTGTTTTGATGTGATATTTTGATTATAAAAAACTAGTTATGACCAAAGTTTCATTTCATTCGGACAAAACACTAAGAAACGGGGCCTAATTAGAGTTGGGACCCGTTCTTTTTTTTGGGGGGGGGGGCGCCCTGTATACACACATACTCTTCATTAGCCGAAACAGAATACTAACCTTAAATCTGAATGGTAACACGAATACACACACAAATTTTAATATAATAAAACTGTTAAAAGTAAATTTATTGTGTAAGAGACTATTAAAAGTCAATTTTACCCAAGTGTCAAATATTGTATTAAAAGTATTCCCAACATTTGCATTCTTGAAATAAAATAAACGACACAATATGAAAACAGAAAATGCTAAACACAAACAAAATCAATTTAATTAAAATAAACAATAAAACAAAACGAAATTTATGTCACTGCCAGTTTTGCGCTTTTTTTTTTCTACAATATATTTTATATTTGTTTTGAAAAGTGCAAATGTTAAAAAAAGGTCATTCTATGATGTTTTAAGAACTTTGAAAAAGCAAAACAACTAAATCTATATATCTATAAAAGTGAAAATGTGTGTGTGTGTGTGTGTGTGTGTGTGTGTGTGTGTGTGTGTGTGTGTGTACATTTCCCTACACAATAACTGTCAATTTTCGGTCTACAGACTCGAAATTTGGAATTTAGGAAAACTCGTCCCGGGAAAACTCGTCTCGGGAAAACTCGTCTCGGGAAAACTCGTCTCGGGAAAACTCGTCTCCGGAAAACTCGTCTCGGGAAAACTCGTCCCCATTCGCTAGGTAGGAAAACTGGTCCCGTATTGAATAAATATCGATTGAAAACACATTTTATGATCGTTCTTGAAGGAGATATTGCTTTTTAAAATAGACTATAGCCCCCCCCATAATATTTTTAAAAAATATTTTTATTTGTTTAATGTTTTTTTGGGGTTTTTTTTTCTACCTAACTGGCTAAGTTCTTAGTGGTTTCACTTATTTTAAAGCGTTTATTATGTTCATACAAAGTTAATCAAAAAATTTTTTGGTTCTTATTTTAACGATGTTTTTTGGAGTCATAAAAACAATAATAAAAAAAACAAAACACAAAAATTAAAAACTGGGAGCGTTACTTTTTTGTTTTGGTTTTTTAATTATGATAGTTTTTTGTTGTTATGTTTTCGTTTTCTCTCATACCAAATGCAATACACTCATGCGTTATTTAAAATTATAATTCTATCAATTATCAACATTTATTGTCGTCCTGTCAAATTTTGCAAAAATTAACTAATAAATCAAAAGCGAAATATTTTTTTGGCGCGAGAGATGCCATGTGCTAACAATCTCTCGTTAACTCATTTTTAATTTTTTTAATTTTTACTTCAAAATTCTAAAATCAATCATTAAGAGAAAAAGTAATCACTAAATAAATTTATTAATCAATTTTATTGAAAACTCCGCTATCGTTTATCAAGAATCTTTTTAATTTCATTTTTTGTTGGTTGTTTTTCCGAGGGAGATATAACCCCCCCCCTCTCTAAATTATATTTCAAAAAATATTAAAATTTTGGTTTGTATTACTGTACACATAGATTCGAAAAATAATAAACTAGACAAAATACTGTTAGAAACTCGCTCAATATATATTACCGTGACATAGGTTGACATATATTCGGTGGTTTTTTTAATAGTATTTTGTCTAGTTTATTATTTATAACACCTATTCCCGAACTTACTGTGTTTAAGAGAGAGTCGGCCGCTATTTTGAATTGTCCAATACATCGGTAAACACTGTATGTTTTTCGAGCTGAATAAACATGTTACATTGAATAAAAACACGAAAAATATATCCAGTTTGGTAGGAAAGTAACTTATCTTGCCTTTGATAACATTTATTTGTTATATATTTGTTTTTTGACAATTTTTTCGAATCTATGTGTACAGTAATACAAACCCAAATCGATTTTACCCTTTTATAACAACAGTAAATAAGTAAATTCTTTTTATATTAATATAAAAAAATATGCGGTCTCGTTTATGAACATAATAAACGCTTTAAAATAAGTGAAACCACTAAGAACTTAGCCAGTTAGGTAGAAAACGGACACTTAGAAAATCGATTTTATTTAAAAAAAAAAAAAAAAAAACATCAAACAAGTAAAAAAATTTTTTTTTCAATATTATGGGGGGGGGCTATAGTCTATTTTAAAAAAACAATTTATCCTTCAAGAACGATCATAAAATGTGTTTTCAATCGATACTAATTCAATAAGGGACCAGTTTTCCTACCTAGCGAAAGGGGACGAGTTTTCCCGAGACGAGTTTTCCGGAGACGAGTTTTCCCGAGACGAGTTTTCCCGAGACGAGTTTTCCCGGGACGAGTTTTCCGGGCACCGAAATTTGACATAAGGAGTATTGAGATTTGGGAAAATCTTTTTGATTGGTTTTCGGCCAGAAATTTGGCTGTGTAAGATTTTCTGTCACAAGGTTTTTGCCCTCGGCAGAATGGAAAAAAACCAAACAGAAATTACAACAAGCTCACCTTAAGATTTCAACGTAAATTTTATTAAAGTAAAAAAAGTTCATGTTGCAAACGATGCGTCATCTTCAGCTATCTGCCACTATGGGCTGGTAACAACCCTGAAGGGAATAATAGTTCATCTTTGATTAAAGGCTGAGTAGAATTCCCACTGACGAAGTAGTGAGTGCGCAGGTTGGAGATGTTGAGGTGACTTCCAAGATGGATACTGCTAGCTTGGCATCTATGAAGGGTCCTGTAGTCAGTCCAATGGCAGATAAGGCAGGCCAAACCGTAGTCCTTAATTTCGTCTTGACAGACATTAAATTGTAGCATAAGCGTGCAAATATAAATTTGCTCTACTTAAGGGCATTGGCAATTGCAATGATAATGTTCTGCTCCACATTTGGCATTAAAACATCTCGAAGCAACAAAGTAATTTTCGTTGCCTCGATTCGAGTGATAAATCCAGTCTGTCCAAGTCTGCGTCTTCTCGGATTCTGATTTGAAAAAGGAATATTGGCACCAAGAATATTCTTTTCAGTTAGTTATAACATGCAATTTGATTGGTTGAAATAAATCCTTGGCGGAGAAACCGTCCAATAAAAAGCTTGTTTATTTCTGCAGAATTTCTTACAGCTGTTAAGGGGTCAAAGGCCAAAACTCCTCTGCCAATTTTAGGTCTAAATACTTGCAATTTTAAATATAGGTGTTTTAGACATGGATCTAACTTTATAATTTGATTTGAGCCCAAAACAATAAATGCTAAGGGGTCATAATTGGGGTCAGAGTTTAAAAAATTGACCTCTTCGATCGCTACCAAATTACTCAGCCAATTTTTGGTCTAAATATTTGAAATTTTACATAAAGTGTATTCAGACTTGGCAAGCTTTTTAATCGTTTTTTGGACGGAAATTTGGCTGCCAACGAGTCAAAGTTTAAAAGATTCTACATTTTCGGTCTCTAGCAAACTATTAAGCCAATTTTGGGTCTAAACATTTGAAATTATACATAAAGGGTATTCAGACATGCAGCAAACTTTTTTAATCAGTTTTGGGGTGAATGCCAAGAGGTCAAAGTTGAAAGAGTTGACCTTTGCAGATTCTACCAAATTCCTCTGCCAATTTTGGGTCTAAACACTTGAAATTTTAGATGTAGGTTACTTGAACACGAGTCAAACATTTTAATTTGATTGGAGCCCAAAACAATAAATGTTAAGGGGTCAAAGTTAAAAAAATTTTGACCTCTGCGATCTTTATCAACTTATCTGTATGGTAGTTTAGGAAGCCTATTATATAGAAAGGCATTACCGTATATATGCACAATGCACAAAGTTACATAGGGCCTGAGCAAAGCCGGGCCTTAACTGCTAGTAATCAATAATAAAAACAAAAAAAAACAAAAACGATTTACCATTTTTTTTTTCAAACTGCTAAATTCAATAATTCGAACTTAATATATACGTAACTTACATATTTTTTAATGGTAACTTTTTATATTAGGCCCATCTCCACAATTTTTTTTAAATGACGACTTTTATGGGTTTCGATTATGCCGAATAAGAAAACCTCATCTAAATATTGCAGAGACAAGTAGTTTTCGAGGTATTAAGACCTATATTATGCACTGTAATTCACTGGCGGCCATGTTTGTACGCACGTGCGATAAACAAATTCTTCTCTTCGACCAACACTGCTACCTAGCGGAAACAAATCTACTTCTCTGCGACTGGCACTGCCACCTACTTGTCTCTGCAAAATTTAAATGAAATTTTCTTATTCAGCATAGTCGAAAAAATCGTCATTTTTAAAGAAAATTGTGGAGGTGGACCTAATGTAAAAAATTACCAAAATTTTTTTTTATAATTTTATAACAATTTGATTTAAATGACTACAGTAATAAATAAATTTGACGTTTACAATTATACAAAAAAAAAAAAAAAAATTAGTAATTTGGTGAAACAAACAGTATGGTTGTTAAAGAAAGTAAAAGCGAAACAAAAACGACACAGTAAACAAACACTCTGTGACAACACCTGGTATAAAGTACATCGGGTTATAAATAAAAACTACTTTGCCTTTCTTATTTGCCAGAATTACCTGGTCGGTCACTGGTCAGTATCGCTTGTGAATTAAATTGTTAATATAAAATAAAAATGTTTCGTAGTAAAAATTTGGTGCGTATTTAGAATTACACTTAGTTAAAAAATAAAATAAAATAAAATAATGAAAAAAACTCTTGCAACAATTATTTGATTCACTAAATAATTGTTGCAAGAATACGGCACTTCTGCAGTTTACAGACCGCGCCAAAATAACCTTATCATTAAAAAAAAACAAACAAACAAACAAACAAAAAAAAAGCTCGTTAATTTTTAACATGGGGAAGGCGGATTTTAAAACATTTTATACTTTCACCTAACAATTTAATAAACAAAAAGATAGAAGTTAACTTAAATCCAATCTTTAAAGAAAATAACACGGTTCGGGTTCGCATAAGTAAAAATGGAGAAGTGCAGATATTTTTTTTTAGTTATGCATACTTAAAAAACGAAATTTTGTTCAATTCATTAAATAAATTATAGATTTTTTTTTTTTAAATTGATTTCCAAATAGTCACACTAGAATATTTGGTGAACTTCTTTACAGTGAAGTAGTCCTTTCCTGTACTTTGTTGACAGGCTTTGTCAGTTGATTTGATTGGATATATATATGAATGCGGCATTCATTACTTTTCCAGGGCATTCATTGAATGCCCTGGAAAAGTCACTTCTGATTAATGTTTACCTGTTTTAAAATATTCTGTTATTCTTAAAAATAGCCAAGTTCATCTGCATTATTTAAAGCTGGTAAACGTTAATCAGAAGTGACCTTTTCAGATCAGCAGATGAAAAATGTCAAAAAAGTACGGATCTTGATCTTAACAAAGAAAACGACTAAATTACAGCAAGTTTCATCGTATATGCGAAATGCCGAAATAAAAACAGAAAAATATAGTCGTTGTCTTTATGAAAAGGTTGAAGATAAAGAACAACTCAAGCTCGACTTACCGCCATTCCTTAGCTACCCTAAACTTTTCATTTCGATATTTCGCATACAAAATGAAACCTTAGTATTTTTTTTTAACTAAAACAGTTTTAGTTTAGTCGAAAGTTAAGCTGTTCAGGAATAAGGATAAAACTACGCCCACATCCCAACGTGGTTGTTAATTGTAAATAAAACCGTTAAAAATACTTTTGTGGACTAATTAATTAATAGGTTATGTCGATTTTATTTTTATCCCTTTTTAAAACATTAAATTATTTGTTATTTTAATGACTGAAAGGAATGACATGTCGCCCGGAGAGATAAATTTTTTTTTTTTTTTTTTTTTTTTTATCAATTAGTAATATTAGTGGAAAATAAGTAATTAACTTAGGCAAAATGAGTGAATAATACCTAAATAAACACAAACCCTTTTTTCGGTTTCTATGAGTAAATAAAATTCTGGTTACTATGGTTGCAAACGATAAAAACTACATAACTGAAAGGTGTTGTATTTTCGTTTTTTTCTTTTCTTCGTTGTTTTTTTTTTTTTTTTTTTTTTTTAGTATTTCATAGCAAATTAGAACAACAAAAAATGAATAGTTATATTTCTGTCTTTATCTCCCCACCCTTCCTCCTTTTAATCACATGATTTCGTTTTAGCCAATCAGATCCGCGACCTTGAATCACCGGGACTGATTCATTTTGAATTATCTGACACTCAAGGTTTAAAAAGTCAATCGAATTCGAAGTATAATTCATATTTAAACTTGCCGAGAAAGCCAAGATAAGTAAAAAGAACGAGTCCGGTAAATAATATGTTTGCTAAGTCGCAAACTGTCTTGTAGATTGTTATCGAACCATACGATCCATAACCTGCATACCCCCCTGTTTCTTGATAGACTGAACCATCCAGAAGAATCGTTACGTCTATTTTGCATTCAATTTGCATCATTCACTCCAGCTCCAACAAGCCGTGTACGATCGTTCGGCTCTCCATAAATACCATCATCTTTTTCTAGTAGGAAACTAGTAGCTACACTAGTATTCAGTTATTACTGATTTATTTAACCGATAGTACCAACAAAAACACAGCAAATATGAAGAGTGGACGTCACAACGGAATTGACACCTCAAAAGAATTCTCTCAGCAATCGCTCTTAACTGCCCTCCATCAATTTGTCAATGCAGTCGATTACATGGATGAGACGGTGATGATTCCCAGCCGATTAAGGGACATGGATTTCGCCTCATCGGATGATGACTTATGGATTACCAAAAATGCCCCTAAACACGATCATATCCACAGTGCCCCACCGTCTCCGACATTTTTAAATGTTGCCCTCAACCGACGTCGCCATTCGACTACGGTAGACCAACAGCAACAATCCGTCGTGTCCGGAGGAGGCAACGATGACCACACGGACGAACAAAACCTCTACAATTTCTATAACTTGCTTAAGGCCATAAAACACGAGGTCGTGTCCGGCACCCCTGCCTTTATTCCAGAACCGGATCTTGCCCCCGGTATCGGTGGCCCACACCACTTAAGCTCCATGGAGATGGAAGCCGCAGGCGAGGATTATAATAAGCAAGCAATGCCGGCGGCCATGTGTACATCTTCATCCTCATCTTCCTCTCCGTCCGACGAGGAAGATGATGCTGCGAGCGCAGTAGATACCGAGGAAGATACTGATTCTGTTATTTCCGACAATAGCATTGGAACCGAGGACTCCTCCAAAAAAGTGGCCACCTCTTTCAGACATCATCTTCGTTCTCTCTTCGGCTTGCTACACCAATTTACACAGACTGCGAAATACCTTTCCCATAGGTATGAAAGCGAAGTAGGGCAGAGTTCAGCCAGTCAGGTGTCGTCATTTGCGTTCTAAGACTTATTTAACTAATCTACAAAAACAAAACTCTACTCCCACATGTTTACTTCTGTATCATTGAGTTTGTTAGTTTTAAGTTTAAAGCTGGATACTTCTTTGCACACTAGTTCCCTTGTTTTGATAGGGGTGCGGGGTGCGGTCGAGCGATACTGTTTTTACTTTGGTTTAAGAGTAGCGAAAAAATAATAAACTTTATCTGTTTAGACTTTTACTCAGGAATTTCATAAATCGCTAGTTTATTAGATTCAATAACTTTCTAATTTCTCATGAAGCACTCTAAACGGCAGCCATATTTACCTAATTAAAGCTGGCTTGCATCTTCACGATTGTTCAAACTTCTGAAATAACTCTGAAGCCTTTAAACTGCTAATTATGAGAATTCTGATTTTAAAGTTTATAGGTAAAAATCTCTATTTTATCATTTTGAAACCACAATTTAAAAACTTGATGACCGCGCCCTTATTGTAAACATTGAACTAGTTCGCCCTTCATTTTGTATTTTGTTAATTCGTCTTTTATACTACGCCCCTTCCCTCCCCCGCCTAATTAATGTTCAAGGTTTGTTAGAATATGTAATTTAAATTATTTAAACAAATATGAAATGAGATATTTTTTGAAGTCTTCATGCCTCTTTCCTGACCCCCCCCCCCCTCATTAAAAAAAAAAAAAAAAAAAAATCATACCTTCACTCGTAAATGTGAAGACTTAAATTAATTTCCTAATAAATCTTGAACATTTCTCGTAATCTCATTTTAAAAGAATCCCGGCACCACCCTATACTCCACCCAAGATTCTATTATAATTTAACTTTTTTTTACCTTTTTAGTCCCGCCCTTTTTTATAGATATTAAAATTAAAAATTGTATGGATTGTCAATCATGGTTGCCAATATTAAAGCCGGTAACAAGTTAAAACGGCTGAAAAGCGACTACACAAAATGAAACTGGAGAAACCCTGATAAATTTACATTGCGTTTATTTTTTTTTATTATTTTAATTACAAAAAATGAAATCTAAAATAGATTTATCAAATAAAAATCCGATGTAAATAAATCTGTTCTCAGTTACATTTTGTGCGATCGCCTTTCAGTTGGCTTTTTATTCGTTACTTGATATTGGCCGCCGTGGGGGTTAATCTATATCAACACAAAAAAATATTTAAAGTAAATGAGATTAAAATGAAAAGGATGATGGTTGTTGGTACCTATTGGTGGGATCATAAAGGTAAAAATATTTAAAAGTAAATATAAGTAAAAAAAAAAAAAAAAAAATTGCTGCTGCTTTAAAAACAAATTAGGATTTGTCGACTTAAAAATTATATAAGCATGTATTAAAATATATCTCAACTAAACTGACAAATCCTTTACACCTGTTATTGTTAAATCTACACAAGTGGATTTTTAAGTCTAAAAAGAGAAAAATTGTTGCTGTTCTGGGTTCAGTTGTTATTGATGGCCATTTTTAGATGATTGCTTAAAAAAAAAAAATAAAAAGGAAATACCCGGTTTTTAACTTTTATAAAATTTAATTTCCAAATGATTTAATTTTTTTTTGCAAAATGACTTTATTTATGGCCTTGTTCTTTCACTCTGAACTAAACTCTGTGACATTGTATTTTAACTTTTTTTTTTTTCTTTTCTTGAAATGGAGGATTTTCTAGTTTTATGTTGGATAAATGCAAAACTTTTAACTGAACATGCAAGTTTTCTGTGATCTAATACTTGTAGATCCCCATGGCACATCTAAAGCCTGGCTTCCTTAAACGAAAGCGCATGTTTTTTTTTTGTTTTTTTTTACTGATAAATTGACATTGTTACATTGTATTTGTAAGTTCTAATTTGCCTAATGTTTTGAACGAAATTTTACAAAATGTCCGCCAAATTGAAACGAACAAAACGCTGGAAAACAATTGCAATGCAACAATGAGTATTAAAAAAATTAAAACATGCAAAATCTTTCATTTCGGTTTCCCTCGGCACTCCGAATTTAACTTCGTGTCGTTGGCCGATTATATCGAGATTATCTGCCAGGGGGGGGTCCATTTATATACATAAGTTAGTTCTTGTGGAATGTTAAGTTTTAATAAGTTAAAGACGTACAAGCAAAGGATTATATATATATATATAATATATATATATATATATATATATAATGCTCAGATTTTTTTTTTTTCTCTCGCTGGGAAAAAAAAAACGTTTACATTCCTAATGCTTCTCTCTAGCTGATCATATTTCAGATCCCTTTTAGGGCCTTTACTTGGATTGTAAATGAATCTACCCAACTTCAAACGTTTCCACTAGTTATTTTTTTTTTTTCTACTAATCCATAGCTTTTTAATTTTTACTAGAACATTAACGAGTATCGTGTTTGAGAAATGACGATTGATCATTTTATATTCGGACTACTACTATACTATACTCGTCTTGCTTGCTATACTCGCAACGTTTCTGCCCATGTAACGTGACTTTCTTCCAAATGTTTTTAAATTTGGGAACCTGGACGAAATTTCCAATTGAAAAGATGTCGAAATTCTATTCAGGTTTCCAACTTTGAAAAAATGATTTGAAAGATGGTTACATCGACCGAAATATAAACTATCAAAATGAGAATAGCAGCCGGATTTTTTTTTTCTTCATCCTCTAAGAATTCCGATACATCTATTTAATGTCTGAGAATCGTTGCGTATTTTAGATCTAATTCTACTTAGATGCATTTTCTCCAGTATCATCTGATTATTAAATGATTCAATTATAAATATTTATTTTTAGGCTTAGAGTTTAAATCATTAATCCTAGTTGACGTTATGAATTTTCATCCAAAAAAATGCTAATTTGCTGCTAAAAAATATCCAATCCTTTCTCTCCAATAATATATTCTATTTGAGATGTTTACAGTAACATTAAGTGAAATGGTTGATTAAAACTTTTACCTGTAGGACTATTTTTAATTTTTCTTTTCTTCCAGAATTTGAAATAAAATGAAGTTTAATTTCTTCAAACTGAATAGACTATCGTAGAAATTCTTTATCCAACATTTTAACTGTTTTTTCCTCCATATTTATTTTATGCATTTTTTTTTTTTTTTCAAACCGGCTTAAGTGAAAACAGGCCCCCAAAATGCATCTTCATGTAAAAAGAACAAAATGAATTTAGCAAATTTTTGCTAATATTTTTACATAAATGTCTGAAATTTCAAATTTTGTCGGTGTTTTTATTTCTCTTTACAGTCATTTTTCTTGATACGAAATGTGGAATCCACTGTTTTGTCAGTTACGTTGCTTTAAGCAAATTTAACATTGAAGATTTTACACGTATTTACTTGTAAATAGATTACTTAAAAAATGGTTAGTAATAGCTTGACAGCTTTTATGACGCCATGAAAAATGTGCACATTGACAAGAAGCGTGCTATGTACAATTTTAGTAGCCTACTAGAGCCTAGCCTCGCCTCGGTCTATACGAATCGTCTACATTATAAGACTTGAAAAAGAAGCAAAAAAAAAAAAAAAAATTCTCTACGCCTCTTGTTTGATCACTACCGTCTTTCTATCTCCGCATTTAACTCCAACCGGTTTAATAAATGACATCTAGTGTGCACTGACAAGCAAGATCTAATTTTAGTAAATATCTAAAAATACTAAAACTCCCGATCGTGTTAATCATTAATGACAAAATATTCCTTGTTTTGACTCATGAGTATATCTGACACAATCAATCGAGAACCACACATAATAAAACATAAGGTATTAACTGAGATATATATATATATGCATGCTCGAGTCAAAATAATGAAAAGAATATTCTTGTAACCCTAATCATCACTAACCAAAACAAGTGAAAGATGACGTCATCGGTTTTATATTAATTACATTGTCCCCCACTACCCCTCTCCTGTCGATCCCCCGTTTTTATGGTATGTCTATGCTAAGTCTGGATCTTGACCACTCGTTCGTTTTGCTACGGTACCATGCCGGGGGAAGGTCACAAGTTAAGGTAAATGTGGGCGATAAATCAGCGCCCGTAATGGAACAAAATCCAGTAAAAGGACTGTTAACCAAGGACAAAACCCCAGTCCAAAAATATATATTAAAAACAAAGTCCGACGTCATATAGGATGGTGGTTGTCAAAAACTAGACGTGTTTGAAAGCAGCAGCCGTAACTGCTAGCGGTTACTGCTTGATTTATCAATGTCAGTTATGTTAACATGCCATGCATATTAAATATAACGTGTGTGTGGTTACAAGAGCAGAAAAACATCGGTACCGTTTTTGTTTCAAATATAAAGGGATCAATATCTGGTCTCCTGTTGGACTCTTTATATTTGTCAACTTTGGATTTGATACCGATGTTTTTTTAATGTTATACATGCTGTTCAAATTTTATTACTTTAAGTTTACTTCGGTTAGAAACTTGCAATTTTTTTTTTTTTTTTTCTGAAACTATATTTATCGGGTGTGAGAGGAAATCTGTCAACAGGACTTAACTCTAAAATCGTTCAGATAAAAAAATGGATTTTGTTTTCTATACAATCCTGTACTCAGAAATTTAAGGATCACTTTTTTTTTTTTACAATTTCTCATTTTTAGAAAAAATAAAATCTAAACTTTTTATTCTGAAATGATTTGTTCAAACAGATCGATGACGCGAAGAGGAACAATATGAACCATTTCCAACGCGTACACGTCACAAATGAACTACACATTTTTTTCCCTTAATCCTTTTGAAGACATTGATTATCGCTTCATCATCCTGCAGTCCTGCACTAATATTAATCGTATTACGAGAGAGAAAAGCTGGTCACCATTTACGTTTTAGGATATAATATAAAAAAAATAAATAAAAACTCAATCGGTATTATATCGAAAAATCTTAATTTTAGTTTTATGTAAAAATACATGTCACAGTAAAACGTCTGTGAATAAGATTTTGTCTAGCCCCCCCCCCATTCAGCTGGTTATAGATGAAACGAGAAATTATGGCAAAACAAATGCTCACTCTATTTTAGTCTTTTGAACGGGATGGTGTTCGTAAGGTTGAGTCATAAGTAAATGTAAGTTTCAACGGCTGCCCCATCGTCGAAATGTATCCACGTGTCTAAATACTTTAATGGAATGTGTTCTAACGAACTCGATGTAAATACATCCAACACAGCTATCTAGCAGCAGAATTCCACGCCTTCATTTACCTAGATACATCAAGGCCTTAATAGTTTCTTCCCTTGGAATTAATTCCTTCCATGTTTCCTGAGTGTAGTGACATGCAGAACTTTAAATGTAATGTGAACAGACATCTCTTTCATCTAGAGATCAAAGTAAACATGGTCCCATAAATTGTAGTCCCTTATGACCAAGTAGCAATGTTTTTTTTTGGGGGGGGGGTGAACAAAAGATTTAAAAAAAAAAAAAAAAAAATTGGTACTTCTACACTTCTTGAACCGAACCGTTTTTTGTTTTATATTTATTTAAATTATTTTATTTATTTATTTTTTTTTTTTTCAAAAAAGGTCCGTTTGAGATTTTTCAAAATGTTGCGCCGATTATATTTTCCAATGAACGCATAATAGTGAAATGCCCCCAAGCCACTGGACATACAGCACAAGAGCGTCATGAAAGGACAGTTATGATAAACGTTAAAAGTGTGTGTGTGTGTGTGTGTGTGTGTATAACAAACAAACAAAACAAAATATCAAACGCATGCTAATAAAGAAAACGTACATCCATCTGATATCCAGTTGTTCATAAAATATTATTCTGGCGTCGCGAGCCTGAAATCTAATTTTTGCATGCATATATTTTGCACAATACTAGTATGGTTATTTATTTTACTGTGAAGAAATTGAGCATTTGCAGCCGGTGGCTGACTTATGTGAGGATTAATTTATTTCTAATTTCTCCGGCTTATGTCTAAAGGTTATTTTTTTTTTTTTTTTAAACCCAACCAGAGTGACCCCCACCTCCGGAAAGCTAGGTTTTCTAACTTTCCAGGCCTGTGCCCCATATTACTGCCGTGGGGAAAACAAGATTAAAAAAAAAAAAGTCAGATGATCACAAAGCTTTATGACCCCTGTATATATACATATTGACACAATGCTTGAAACCTACATCATTTTATATATAATTTGATAAATCTGAATTGGACATATCGTACTTTTCTGGGTAACTTCGGTTAGAGAGAGCTTAGCTTAGCGTAATCAATATTGACAAAGTTATACGGAAAGCCTGAAATAACTATGTCAGTTGTTTGTAATAATTTATTTCAGTTGCCTTTCGTAAGAATCGTCGGACATGGTTGAACCTTCGATTTTTCGGAAAAAGTTCATCTTTTAAATTTATTTATTTTTTTTTTTCGAAAGTGAAATAAAATAAACTGTTCAGTTGTCTGAAAGATTCTGTTGAATGGCAAATGAAATAAATTATTCAACCCTACATAGTGGTTTGAGGTTTTCCGTATACACGTATATGATTCTATTTATATATATTTTCAGTGTTTGCTTGCTCAATACATGAGAAAAGTTTAGTAGTATGAAAATATGTTTATAGCATGTAGGCTACATAAAAAAAAGTTTGTTTCGTTCCCAGGTGGACCGTGATTCACTGATTATCAAGCTAATTTTGTCAGAATTATACTACTAGAATATTAAACTTAATTTCCAACTTAGATATTTTATTGTTTTTAATCAATGACTTGTAAAGCAACCTCTATCGAACGTTAAGGTGTAAACCGACCGTAACTTAAATTGTATTTCAACACTGAAATTAATTACAGTAAATTTAACAAATTAATTTCACTTCGTACAGAATTTGTTTTTTCCGTTTTGTTGTTGAGAGAACTTAACTAATGTGGGCGTTGTCTTCGTTGTTATCCCTTACTAAATGTGCTGTGCTGTCCCCCCTTCGAAGGGATAAATATATTCAATGAATATATTTATCCTTTCAGACGAAGGGGGGGGGTGTCTCTATTTAATAATTTTATTACCCCCCACTTTGCCTTTGGCAAGTGTTTATGAATTTATTCTTTAAAATAACCTTCACTTGTGACTTGTGTTGACTGTTGCTATGACCTCTCTTAAATGAGTTAGTAGACTTTTTTTCTCACTCGCTCTTATTAAAATAACTTATTTCTATTAGTAAAACTATCGTACAAGATTCTCTCTCGCTTACTTTCACTTAACTTTTATACTTACACAGTAAATTATTATATTTTTATATTAAGCTCGCCGACCGGGCGACGCTGGGTTTTTGAAATAACCGTGTAACGCTTTTTATCTCTGGCAAAATTAGATTATTCGCTATTGTAAGAACACAAACATTCAACAAATAATTTTATTCGACTCCAGAATGTCATTTATCTGATTCATACCGCGAAAATAGTTGATATACAATGGCTTTTATTATTTACGGGAGTGTTGAATTTTTTTTAATATATACATTAGTGACGAACAAAATGGAGGTAGGTTGTAAGGTTTGTTTTGACGGAGTCTTTTTAAGAATCTATTAAAAAAAATTTGCATGAGTGAGCTGGTGTATTTAATACATGAGGTACTTACGGGCCGTGCTAAAAAAAAAAAAAAAAAACAAAACTTTATCATTTAAAACCCCATTGTTAACGGGACCGGAGTTTTTTTGTTTTTTTTTTTTTGTAATTATTCAACTAACAATTTAATGAACAGAAGATACCGTAAAAAAATTGAATTTAACTTGAAAAACCTAAAAAAAAATATCTGTTTGTATTATGTAAGTATCATGCATCGTATGGCACAAAATGAATTTTGCCTGGTCAAAGTGTAGTATCTGTTTTATCTTCGATTAGTGAAGGAGCATTCTTTATAGACTTAATCAATTTTAATTTTTATCCCAATCTACACAGTATCCCCATTTGGTTAGCTGGATTTCCCTCACAACCGACCTTATATCTAACTTTGACCTCGTGGAGAGGCGAGTTAGTTAATTGGGACTTTACTGTAAAACAAGCGATCCCAATCCTAATTTTAAACTATTTTAGACTTGAACATAACCTTCTCCTGAGTGAATTTTTTGTCCGTAACTTAATGTGAATTCTTTCTATATTTGTACATATGAAGAAAAAAAAACTCATATTTGTCTTTTTTTTTTTTTTTTTTTTTAATTTTGTTTGTTTAACGCTATGATTCATGCGATCTCTAGTATGTGGTTTCCGATAGGTGAAATAACGTTGCCACGTGTCCAATATTATTAATTGATTGCTTCTTCGCTCGATCTTTTTTTATAAAAAAAAAAAATACAAAAATCCCATTAACTTTAAAATCGGGCAATGATAAAAGGAATATTTCAAGTCTTTTCTTTTTCTCTATTAATCACATGTTTAATGTAACATGTTTGTTTAACAGAGTTAATGTTTAATCACTTAATGTCTCAAACGAGTGCGTTACATTTTAATGAGGAAATTCCCCCTCCCCAAAGAGGCATTTGGATTAAGACAAACACTTTTAAAATACCTTAATATAGAAGGATTTCTCCTTCACTGACTGAAGGCATAATCGATGTCTCTTAATTCCTATTTCAGTCACTTAAATTATTCATAGTGAAAATGATTTCAGCATTAATTTTCCCATTTTTTTTTTTCACTTAATGTTTTAGTACAAGATAAAAAAATTAAACACATTTATAGCAAATTTCGCCAGAAAATATAGCTAAATTTCATAATTTTCTAGTTACAAGTCGTTTTCAACAGTTTAATCACAGTTTAAAGACAATTTGCGAATTTATCACGGCCATTAAAATGTTAGGGTCTTGTTTAGAATTATCTTTATATTAAAATAAAGAAAAATGTGTATGATATGTACGTAAAGAAGATATATTCCAAAAATCTCGTCAGTTGATCAAGTAGTTTATTTTTAAATAAAATGAAATGTTATGAGTATATGAAGAGTGACTGTGTCTTGCCTGCCATTTTAAAAAAATATACCAAGAAACAAAGGTAATAGTTCATACTAGATTTATGTTGTAATGCCTACAGATTCTCATTAATCACTTAAAAATGATTTCTTTACAAAAATAAAGCTACTTGATCAACGGACGCGATTTTTGGAACATGATATTTTCGTTTCGTCATGGGTGTATACATCATACAGATTTATTTATTTTTGTTACTATAGGGGGACATTTGACAAGAAGTGAATGTTCATAATTTTCTGTAGTTTCTATATTGAATTTAAAAATTCATTAAAAAAAATGAAACTTTGACTCATTTGAAAACCATATTTTACAATGACTTCGAATATAAGTTGCTGTTTTGTGTTTGTTTTGCTAAATCTTCGTCTCCTGTATTGACATGTTTGGCTTTAAAGAAATTACTACAATTCAGTAACTGCTACTGTTTTTTTTTGTTTTTTTTTTCGAGAGAGAAATCATTCTAGATTGAGTTAAAAATGTTTCTTTTCTGCCTCTTTCTGGGAAAACTGGACCCCCCCCCCCCACACATTGAAAATCGATATTGTATCTAACTTTTTTCTCGTCATGTATTAGGAGGGGGGCATGCAAATAGGATCGACTATCAACATTTGATGTAACAATTTGGTTAAGATCAGAGCGTAGTATCTTTTCTGATATTGCTGTTCATCTATTTCTTCTCAGTCGGTGAAGACGAAATCTTTATTTTGGGGCGATAACCCCACCCTCTCCGGCAATAAAAACCGACCTTGTGTCTAACTCTGGCTTTATGGGGATAGAAGTAAATAAGAACGAAAATGCGTTGTTCTCCTTTCCTCTGTTAAAATTATTCGGTCTGTTGTGTTCTGGCAAACTTCATCTTCGGGCCAAGATCACAGTGTAGTATCCGTTCTGACACCTCATCTTTTCTGTTCTCGGTCAGTGGGGGAGAAATCCTTCATGACTGAGACAATTTAAATTTTTGTTCCTATCCAGAGTGCCTCTTTTTTGGGAGCTGGATTTTCCCCACGTTAAAAACCGACATTGTATCTAACTCTGCCCTCGTGGGAAGGCAAGTATATAGGAACCTTCATATGAACCCTTTCATGAGTACTTGATTTATCCGAATGAATCGAATGTTAATAATTTTCTGTAGTTTATAATTTCTATATTGGATTTAAAAATCTATTTTAAAAAAATGAACATTTCTTGAACCCCTGACTCATTTGAAAACCATATTTTGCAATGACTTTGAATATAAGTTCCTATTTACAATGCCTCCTCACGGGACAGAGTTAGACACCAGGGTCGTTTTTTAACGTGGAGAAAAGGAACAAAAATTAAAAATTGTCTCAGTCGTGAAGGACTTCACCACTGACAGAGAACAAGAAATTGAAGTGCAGCATCTGAAGAACAGATACTACACTGTGATCTTGGCCGCCTTTGTGTCGACATGTTTGACTTTAAAGAAATTACTTACAAGGAAAATAAATGCCAGCAAAAATAAATAAAATAGATAATAAAAAAACAAAATGTCAAACTATAACTAGCTGACTTGGCTGCTCATTTTGTCAGTGCAGGTTTTAAAAACTCCATGTAGGTTAATTGGCGGCCGTGTAGTGTCCGTATAATTCATTTATTTACACTAACTTGCCCCGAATTTTTGTCACATTTTTTGTTGTCTACTACAGGTGTAATTGTGTCAATTACTGCTTTGTTTGCTTGGAATTCCGCCTTAACATTCTTTAAGATTCACTTTTAAAAACCAACTTGATGTAGTAATTGCAACGATTAGATTTGACCCCCACCCTCTATCTTTAAAATGTTTAAATATGATTAGGTGAGGGAGGAAGTCATTTTTCCCCCTTATAATTGTAAATGTATGCCTCCTTACCCATCGGTTGCATATTTTTGCTAGACTGAAATTATGAAAGAACTGCATACAATCGTTTTGGATTATTTCAAATAATTTCCAATGCTGTTGACAATTCTCACCCATTTAGTTTTTCATCATCGTTTATATTTGAATTCATGTTTTGAAACGTGGCCTATAATCATAGCATTTGTGTCCCCTTGATGTACATACTTCTAATTAACCGGACAGGCAACAAAATCCCACCCCTTAACTGTAGAGATCCCTGGATGCCGGAAAGCTTTCTACTCTAATAGTTTCTTTCCTCAAACTACTAGACTTTACAATTTCCTCACTATACTGACATGCAGAAGTTTAAGTGTAATGTGAACAGACATCTCGCTGCTCAACTCCCTATATAGTGTCCTTGTAGATATATGTTCACTTGAAAATCATTGGTTGTTAATGTCTGAACATAAAAACTGACTGACCAGAAAAATTCATTATCTTGAGGAGAAATAAATTCTATGTAATCTTAACATGTGCCTTTGCTTTTAAGAACATATTGTTTTTTCAACATTGAAACCATATTCTGAGTGGTTTCTCTTCGACATATTTTTCTCATCACAATTCTTCACATGCATTTTACCACAGCATTTTTTTTAACATGAGTTCAGTAAAAGAGGTTAAATTCGCTGTTATTTTTTATTTTTTTTACAAAGGAATCACCACTTACCAAGGTCCAGAGGGCACTCGAGGATAAGGGTTAAAGAGTATACAATGGTCAAAAGGACAATATCATAGTAATCGTTAGAAGTGTAAGTTTGGTAAATTTGTTGACTTAAGGGGAACAGCTCATCAAGAACTTGTTTACATTAGACTTGAAGACAGCCATATTGTAGTCAGCTGGAAAGCAGGTAAACGGAAGAGAGTTCCACAGGTGTGCAGTTCTTAGAAAGAAGCTCTCTTCATGGAATCTACATTTAGATTTAGGCACAGATAAAGAATGGGGGGAATTATTGATAGTGTTTACAGCTAAACGAGTGTTTCTCATGAATGTTTGGCGAGGGGGGGACTATAGATTGGAGCTCAGATGAGCACTTGCCATAGCGACTCTTCTGAGAAATACTCTTTTCCTTGGGGTACGATTTCATTTTACTCCTCTTTCTAGTTATCCAATCAGAGTCCTGTATCCCTTCCCTTTGCATAAATTTCTATTAGTAGTTCTAAAAAATAAAATGGCTAATGCAGGCATCAAATATGATCATTTTATGAGTTGATTTGTTATAGTCTGAAGTCTTAAAAGTCGTATCATATTGTGATCTAAACAGAAAGTATTATGTGCTGACAGCAGGTGATAATGACCTTGTTTGCATTGTTATCTTCAAATTTGTCATGAACACGAATACGACACATCGTTTATCTATTTGTAGCGTCCTAAATTGCCCGGGTGTTTAAGGGTGTGTGTGCTTGGGGGGGGGGGCGGGTAATCAAAACATAAGAATAAGCAAAGTAAGTATTTTTAAATATTAAATATTAAATTAATAAATATTTTATATAAAAAAAATGTTAAAACTTTAAAAAATCGAAAAAAACACAAAAAAAAACCTAACGTAAGGCAAACGAACGATGTTGAATGTAAAAATCGGAAAAAAGAAAACGCGAATGTAATGGAAAAAGAAAACAGAAAAACGAACGTTAAAAATAAAAACCAAAAAAGAAAACATAGAACGTGAAAAATGGCTTTAATAACCCTGTTTCAATATTAAAATTGAAAAAAAAAAGACACCTCACACCACGATTCGAACTTACAACCTTTAGATAATGATGCCACTCTCTAAACAACTGAGCTAAGACGACGTCGACGAAATTGGATCGTTTTTTTTAATATTTAAACTAAATCATGTTCCGACGTCATTTGCGCATGCGTAGAAGCGAACTTGTCATGAGAGGACGGTTTTTGCTGACCCCTCCCTGTAGAAAACTGATGATTTTAGGGTGAAGGAGTTAATGTTTTTGGCCAATTTTTCGATATTTGACGGGCGAAGGATTAAGCTTTAAAATGATACCAATCTCCTGAAAATCTGTGACCCATGTCGAAAGATTTTGCGAGACATACATATATACAAACATACACACATTTTCACTTTTATATATATAGACTAGCGGGGAGTACCCGGCGTTGCCCGGGTGTTTGGAGGTGTGTGTGGTTTTGGGTAAATCAAAACTCCAGGAGAGGGGGGTAAAATAAAATAAAAAATTTTGGTAGGTGAGTATGAGGATCGAACCCAAACCCTTGAGGAAAAGTTGGAAGAAATTAAAGTGTGAAAAAAAACACACGATGTTAACCATTGGGCCACGACAACATACTAACGAAAACACGTTTAAATTTATTTAAGTACTTAGAATTGGCAGGTGCACATTTTAATGACTTAATGAGGTCAACTGTGACTGCGGGACAGTATTTTAGTTACTGCGGGAACGCTTTTTTTATTTTTATTTTCCCAAGATGTTGGGGGGGGGATCAGCTCTCCATAAATAGGGGATTGTCCAAATTGCAATTGTCTGATATAAAGAAAATATTTGCACATTAATCAAATCTTATCGCTTTCGAACATTTCCGGCAATTGCAACCGGAAAAATATTGCCAGAATTAGTGCTGCTTTTATTATACGAAAAAGCCTAATCCACATGCGGCGAGCGAAAAATATTGCATATTTATCTTTCCGAAGTCGAGCAAATTAAATAAACAAGTGACCTCCGTTGTTAACTCGTAGATATTATGATTTATACGTGATATAAAAAGTTTTAAGAAGTTGTGAGCCGGCCGACCGCTTCTCGGAAAAAAGCCTTTTACAGACATACACAAAAAGCGAACATACATACATACATACACACATTTTCGCTTTTATATATATAGATAACATAGCTAGGGTGGTCTTTGATCCCTAGTACATCTACTTCGTTGTCAGAATCAGCTGGTCAAATTTTTGTCATCACAGTGACATCTTCTCTTCTTGCTCTTGTTATTGTTGTTTAAGCATCATTCATTTCATTTGAATCAGACATGTTTTTTGTCAGCGTTCGTTTCTTTAATATCGTTCTAGAAACTTACGCCCACATGAAGGTTACCAACGTCTCTAAGTAAAAGTGTTTCTGTGGAACGAACTGGATTCGAACTTGGCACACCCAGGTTGTCAGTTCATGTCAGTAACCACCTAACTACCACCTTCCCGCTATTGCTGTTGACTTCTTCTCAATAACAACTTACATAAACGCTCCTATTTACTTGTCTCCCCACGACGACAGAGTTAGATATAACGTCGGTTTTTAATGTGGAGAAAATCTAGCTCCCCAAAGTGGGTTCTTGAAATAAAAATTGCTCTAGTCTAAAAGGATTCTGCTTTTACTGACCAAGGACAATAAAAACCAAGTGCAGCATTAGAACAGATATTATACTTTGCTCCTAGCCAAAAGGCCAACACGTTATTAAACAGTGATAAATGCTATCTGGTTTTAAAACTCTACTTGGGGGTGTTGTTATTCTTTATTGTATATATGTACATGCATAAAGGAGGGAGGAGCATCTATTATCCAAACCCACTGCTTTCTATTGGCTAGTTCAGTGGAAAGAGAAAGATCTCTCCTGCTCATTAGCCATGTAAGAACTGATAACTTCCTTTCTCCATGAAATCACTGACAGAACACGTAATCTTAGTTGAATTCTACTTCAAATTTTGTATTTAATTTTTAACTTTTTACATGGAAATTTACCATACTACCCTTATCTTTACACACTTGCATCTAAATATTTTTTACATTGGTCTCACAGCTAATTAAGACCACATCCAGCTAGTTGAGTATCATGCATAATGAATGTGCTGTAGTAAGACTTGAAGATTTTAACCTTGTTATGCAAACGTGAATATTTTACACAAAAATATCTTTGTGCAAGTTTAGACGCTTCAATCAGCACAAACTGATGTTTTGTTTTCGTGGAGTGTGATTTGGTCAATAAAGAAAAACTAGCGGGACCTGTGAAAATTCCACTGCGGACTCTTTCATATGTAATACATTGATGTTGACATTCTGTGAATGTTCAGTGTAAATGGAGACGTCCTTATATTATTGTAGCTCTTTTGTTAAAACTGCAAAAGTATTTTTCTAAGCTAGCAGGGACGTCCGGTGTAGCCCGGTCATAAAATATGCTTAAATATGGTATTTTAATTTATGCATATTTCGTATATATTATTACAGAGTCAATTTTTTATCGATTCTTATATATTATAAAGTTGTGATTTCAAAAATAAAAAAATATATATCCATATGATTTGGGTGCATCAGCTTGAATCGAAACTGAAACTAAAAGTTAACTTACGAAGAATTTTTGGTAAAAGTATTTATAAAAAAAAATAGATGAATTGAGTGCCATCAGCTATCATCGAAACCGAAACCAAAACTTAAGAAGAATTCTTGGTAAAATTATTACATGAAATGGAAGGTCATAACAATTAGATGAGTCACTCGGAATAAAAAATGTAAGAGTGACACACAAAATAACACACACGCTATCGTATTACAATATGGATTTTAGAATGAATGGACCATTTTATTATTGGGGTAAACAATGACTTTATCATCGTATCAATAGAAACACATGATGTAATAATCAATAAGGATTGGAGGAAGAGTAAGGGATGTATTAAACACAAAATCCCCATGATCTAAAGGTTGTAAGTTCAGTTCTTGAAGAAGTCTTGGGGAGGCCTCATGTTTTGACAAGCTTCTGGGCTTGACGTTTACTCCTGATCTTAAATGGAACATGTACATCAAATCTTGCCAAGACCGCTGGAAAAATGGTCAGATCCTTCTATCGATCCAGTAGATATCTCACTACTGATGCAATTCTCTATCTATATAAGAGCCAGGTACGTCCAAGGATGGAGTACTGTTGCCACATCTGGGCAGGAGCTGCTAGAAAGGACTTGTCTTGCCTTGATAGAGTTCAAAATAGACTTCGTAGGAGATGCCATTTTCTCTTCCCAGCAACCTCTATCTCACAGAAGAGATGTTGCGAGTTTGTCTCTGCTTTATCGTTATTTTCATGGAAATTGCTCGACTGAGCTTCAATCTATGATTCCCCCTCGCCAAACTTTCACAAGAAACACTCGTCTAGCTGAAAACACTATCAATAATTCCCCCCACTCTTTATCTGTGCCTAAACCTAAACGCAGATTCCATGAACAAAGCTTCTTTCTTAGAACTGCACGCCTGTGGAATTATCTTCCGTTTTCCTGCTTTCCGGCTGACTACAATATGTTTGTCTCCAAGTCCAACGTAAATAAGTTCTTGATGAGCCGTTCCATATAAATTAACAAATTTACCGAATTTTCATTACTAATGATTACTATATTGTCCAATTTCTACTGTACACTCTTTAACCCTTATTCTCGAGTGGCCTCTTGGCTTTGATAATGTGGTGATGCCTGTATAAAAAAGCCCTTATCCTCGTGTGGTCTCTGCGCCTTGATAAGTGGTTATGCTTATGTAAAAAAAAAAAGAAGGTAGTACAATTTTATGTTCTCTTCAATCAAACCTCAAAATAAATAAATAAATTTAATTATACAATACAGAAGTATTTTTTTATTTTAAGATAAAAATGCCCCCCCCTCTCCTTTTGCTATTATTGCTTAATTTATTTTGTTTTAATTCTCTACAGCATTGATGGAATGTTTATTCTAGTTTAGAAAATAAAACTCGTAACCAATAAACTTTGATTTTGACAATTCTAGTAAATAGTTTAAAGGTGTAGTGGTGGCACAGTTATAGTCAGATAACGTACTTCCTAATTTCCAGCTACCGGAAGTGGTGACAAGGCAAATCAGTTCCTTCGCTTTTTTTTTTTGTCTTACGCCTATAAATTATTTGTTGTTTTGATTTCAATAATTTTATTTTTATACTTTCATAAACATATATTTATGCTATAAATTCAAACAAAAAAACTTACTTTTAAAATTAAAAAAAAAAAATTATTTTTATAATTTCATAAAAATATTTCTTATAAAATTTCAAATTAAATAAAAACGTTTATCTTTTACTTTTGTTATTAAAAGTGCAAATAAAGACTAATTGTGTTATTTTTTATCTGTATAAGTTTGTTAATTTATGTTGTATATTTTTTCAATAATTTCCTTTTCATATATTTTATATCGATAAATCGCTTTACAATAGAAATACTGAAGAACAATAAAAAAGTAACTGCTTCCGGTAGTGCATGCCGGAAAATTAGGAAATATGTTAGCTGACTATAACAGCATGGCGGTAGACGAGTTGATTGTTAAGCGTTGCAGGAGTTTCACTACAATTCCTTTTGGATAAGATCAAAGTGTACTATCTGTTCTTCAGATGCTGCACTTCATTTTCTTGTTCTCTTTCGGTGGAGGATAAATCCTTCACGACTGAGACAATTTTTATTTTTGTACCTTTTCTCCACGTTAAAAAACGACCCTGGTCTCTAACTCTGTCCCATGAGGAGGCATAGTAAATAGGTACAATTAAAGGCAAATAAAGGGCGTGAATTCATGTGATAATAAAAGGAGGCACACTTGTGCAAAACTAGTAAAGAGTATTTTTTATTTCCGGGAAAATAAATATATGTCTCTCTGCTTGTTTCATAACTAAGTGAATGGTTAGGAGTAGAGCTGCTGCTGATAATAAGTTCTCCTAGAAATGTTGGTATGTCAGGGAGCTAGCTGTACTGGTATTGTTTTTGTTGCGCACCATTCATGATGATTTTATTGGTATTTGTTTTCCTGATAACTCTTTCTGGAAGGATATCGGGTACTTTTTAGAGGGATCACATGAAGGTTGTCAACATCCCTAAGTGAAATTGTCAGTCAACATCGTTAACCACTGAACCACTGTCACCTCTCTGTTACTGCTGCTGTATGTAAGAACAGAGTTGTTTCTGCTAGTTTTGTCCTAGTCGTTGTGTTATGTTGCCCGTGGTTACAGCTGCTGCTGCTGCTGCTGGTTATAGTTGTCATGGATTTCCATGTTGCCTGACAGCGACGGTATGGTGTCAAACCCTGAAGTACTCCAATCTAAAAAAAAATGCATGTTTTTTTTTTTTTATATCAGTCGATCAGCTGTTGCTGATAACTGAATCTTAATGTTATCTGTTTGGTCAATAGAAAGGGAGATATGTCAAAAGAGAAAGAAGATTATTTTTTGCAGCATGTTCTATAGTTGTCAAAAAATTTACTTCCTGATTTGTTATTGGGAATACTATGCACGAAAAAATGGGTTTAAAATCTGTGAAAGAGTGAAAAAGAAAAGAAAGCCAGAGTTATGGAAAGCAGACCTACCGATAGGGAGTCGAAAAAGAAACATGACGATGGATAGAGCATCAAAATATAAATAATGACCATGGAAGAGATCACGTGAGATATGCAAATGTGGCAAAATATAAAGTGTATAAAAAGACGAACGTTGGATGCTAGAGAGAGTGTCAAAAAGATGTGACACCTGACTGTGCACGTGAACTTTGGTGTGAAATAGTAAGGAATAGATGTATGGGTAGAATTTCTGTGCAGGAGACTGAAATAAGTTTCTTTTTTTTTTTTTTTTTTTTTGAGAGGCAGAGAACACCTGAAAATCACTTTTGAATTTTTCATGATGACGACTATGCTTTCCATGTTTTTTTTCTTTTCCAGCTTGGGAGCTTATATAGAATCCAATGATGTAAAGGATCTTAAAAACATCTCGACTGTTCCAAGAATTATAGAGCAATTGGGTTTATGAAAAAGAATTTCAAGATCTATCTGGTGAATATACTCAGTAAACCAAGTGAAAGAAAGATGCAAACAATTGTTCTTAAAGGGATGGTTAGAATCTTAAAATGATGTCTTTGTTGGAGTCTCTGAAATAGTGGGTGAATATCTGTCATCCAGTAGGATGCCCCACTTTCAGTAAAAACAAAAAATAATAAAATTTGATAAAAATGAACTATATAAGCGTATCTTTTATCTGGATATTATATGCGGACGAAAATACAAGTTTCCATTATATAATAGATTTACTTTTCATTTTGGTTTGTGTGAATGCATCTTCATGTTCGATTATTGAGTTGACATGGACATTGATGTTCATGTCTAATTAGTTTGAACACCGAGAAGAGCAAGATGAAGTCAGGGAAAACATTCATAGAAAACACAAAGGAATGATGCAGAAATAAATTTGCCACTTTCACTTCAGTGATTCGCAGCTCTGTGCCCGACATGTCTTTGTATGCTACATAAAGTGGCAAAGATGACCAGAAAACAATGGATCCTGATGCCAATACTCCTGGATTTTCACCAGAGCTCTATTAGTCAAGTATCTTCGACATTATCACGTTGCCACAGTCCTGGTGAGGAAAGATTTAACTTTAGGGGAGTGTTGTTGAAGATGGATTTGTAAGTGCTGTATGCATATCGATCATATAATCAGATCCGTCTTAGCCAAAAAAAAAAAAAAAACAGGTTGTCCTCGATCAATGTACATCCAAACATGATATTAATGTGAGTGTGCCTCAGGGATCGATCCTTGGATCTTTATTATTCCTATTGTTTTTTTCATGGCAAAGGCTCGTCTGAGCTTCAATCTATGGTTCCCCCTTGCTAAACTTTCACAAAAACACTCATCTAACTACAACGACCATAAACATTTTCCCCCACTCTCCATCTGTGCCTAGATCTAAATACAAATTCCATGAACAAAGATTCTTTCCATTGAACTGCCTGCTTGTAAAACTCTGTTCTATTGGCTTATTTTCCGGCTGACTACAATATGGTCGTCTTCAAGTCCAATGTAAAAAAGTTCTTGTTGAGCCCCTCTCCCTCTAAATAATCCATTCTATCTACCCCATTTCCACCACTAACTCTTAATACACTGTTATCCCGGTGACCACCGTGCACTCATTAACCTTTATCCTCGAATGACCTTCTGGCCTTGATAAGTGGTGAATCCCATGTAAATAAAAAGAAAAAAAAGTTGGCTATATTTCCTGATGATATCTCGCTTTATAATAGACATGACTAAAAAACGAATATGCATATATCAAAAGTACTGCCTGAAACCTTAGAAAATGACCTTCACTCTGCAGTGGAATGGGATGTAAATGGATGGTAACATTTCATCCTGTTAACACTAAGCTTTCTTTTTCTTTCTCGTTTTCTCTCTCTCTTTTTACCTCTTTCTCTTCCTTTCCCAATAAAATGCAAATCAACATTCTTTCCATCCTCCTATTTCTCTCTTTTTCTTTCTTTTTCTGTATGTTTTTATAGCGGACCCCCTCCCCAAAAAAAAACCCCAAAAAAAACAAAACAAAAAACAAAACAAAAACAACACTTCTTTTCATTCTAATTTTCTCTCTCTCCTGTTTTTCTATAAATTTTACGATTTCTTACTCTTTCTAATCTCCCCTCATTTGCTTTTCTCTCTTGTTTTCTCCTCCCACTCTCCCACCGAATCAAAAACAACCCAACACCCTTGCCATTGGCCCTCCCTTTCTCTATCTTTCTCTTTTTCAACTCCAATCTAAAACCAAACCATCACCGTTTCCATTCTCTAATTTCTTTCTGGCATTAAAACCAATTTCTGTTCTTATTTTCATTTTCCTTCCATGTGGACTTCCCATTTGCTAAAAGAGCAAAATGGTTGCTCATTAGTGAATTAACAAACAAATAAATATTCTCATGAGATGCACCTATTTATTTACCTCCTCACGAGAGCAAAGTTAAACACAGTCTCGAGTTTTGATGTGGGGAGGATCCAGTTCTCTGAATAGGGTCACTTTGAATTGAGACAAAATTAAACATTTCTCTTCCTCTGACCGAGAACAGAACAGATGCTACACTTTTAATCAGTTATTCACAAATCAAAAATATAATTTCTTTATAAAAAAATTAATGTGTGGGGAGTTCCTGGTGGTCATTCTCTGTCTCTACTACTTTATATCTGGATGCACTTTGACCTATTTGTCCAAGATCTGTCGCTTTCATTCTTTCACCATTTATCTGTTTCAGCAATTACCATAATACCACATTTACTCTATGGACTCCTCTATTTAAAATATCTCCAATGATTTGAATTTAAATTTATATATACAATTTCATTGGAAAAAGATGGAGAGAATGAAAACAAGATACCCTAAGAGAAAAAAAAGGAAAAAATAATGAAAACAGATTACTAAGACTCTCACAACTTATTATTTTTTTTAAAATAGACTGCTAACTGTTTTCTGATTTGTTTAGAAAGAAAAAGAACAAGTCAATCTCTAAATGGAAGTGGTACGAAATGAAATAGAGGAAGGGAATTTTCGAGTTAATAGTGTCCTTCCAAGATAAGAATCAATTGGGGAAGCCAAGGTTAAAATAAAAGCAAGGAGTAGGCCTCTTGAGGGAACAGAACTCATTCACTCAGCTAAGAAGCTACCTCAACCAGGCCTGAATCCAAAAAGACCAAGAACTGCATGCACCATACTCAGGCAGTGAAAATGTACTCATATTTGACTCCTTTTCATATTCAAAAGTTTGCAATGTTTGCTCTCCTTTTTGTTGAATTCTATGACATATAATATTTTTCTATTACATCTAATTATAAGCTTAAACTGATGCTTAAAGAATGAAATCAGAGCCTCATGAGAAAAATACTCATCTCTCTGAAATCACTTTAAACCTGTCGTCCACACTACCATTCTAGCTATGGCCAGGATCACAAGAAATTGCATTTGTTTTTCTCTATTGTGCCAACTTTGTAAATCAGATATGGAACCTCAAGCAATACCACCTGCTCAAAAAGTACTCATGAACTCTGAGCCCAATTGCACTAAGATCAGATCTCCTCCATTGACTGTCCCAGCCGGAACTTTCCACAAAATTTCTGTAATTTTTAGAACATGAAAGATCAGTAGACAAACAGAGCATTTTGCGCTCAGCTCAGCAAATAAGGTGACCCTTCACCACCACTACCACCACTACAAAGTCTACAAATGGTCCTCACCCAAAGGACTGAGGCTGAAGTCAGGAAATACACTCTTAACTGAAGGGTCCTATGCAGACTTCTCTATCAAGGTTTGACACAGGAAAGTTAGTCTCTCAAATACTCCCTTACACAGATGTTGAATCCAGACCTATTTGTGAACTAACATCTTATCTTGCAAAGAAGTAAGGAAAGAAGGCCCTTGAAGCACATTATGCTATGTAATCGCCGGGTAACGTCGGGTAGAAAGTATTTATTGAGTTATCAGTTTATCTATCTATTTATCTATCTATCTCATCGTCTATCTATCTAGCGGAGTAAATAACAGTTGAATCATGGGGAACTATTAGTTGAACGAAATGCAGGTGCAGAAAGGGTCAAAGGTTCATGCTGTGACATGGATCAAACTCTGTACTGGAAGGTATGCAAATGGGGACCAGATATGACCGCTGGTACACATATAAATTTACAATATGAATAATGAGTTGAAGGTATTGACGACTTTGTTGAATTCATCATTAAACAATCAAAAAAGGTTGATATGCCATAAAAAAAACCCCTCAGCAACAAAACTAACATTGTAGCTTTGGATTATTCAGAGTTTTTTAACTACTATTATCATCTTGATTCTTATTTTCAAAATATTTCGGCTAATTGTATCTTCCAATCTTCAAGTGCATCTTGTTGAACTCGAGAATGTATGTAACGTTACATACATGTTTACACACATTACATCCAATACATTGTAACAGTCTATATCACAAAGAAGACTAAGACAAAGAATAAGAATAACTCGACTCCTTTTTTATTTGTAAAAACAACAGTTATTTCCTCATCCACCTGCCATGCGTGACTTCTCATTACCGCTGTGAGGTCACCCACGTCTCTAACGTAATCATCTTCTCGAACGTGCTCTCTTCTTTTTATAGCCTTCTTTATTCTTACTGTGACATCATTTTGCTCATGACTCAGTATTTGCATATAGCCGGCCATACTATGTAACATTTATAATTTATTTAATCTATTAGAGGTAGATTGTTCTTATTCCATAAGCTAATGTATTAAGATTCAGACACGATTCTGATGAACTCTAAAAAGCAAATGGCTTTAATTGCTACTCTCTTTCTTTGTTAGTTTGGATTCACTTTCCTCTTCACTTCTAAAGGTAAGTTAGTTTTCACATGAACGTGTTAACTGAATATATTTTCAACCAATGGAAATCGTTTCAAACCCCAAAAGTAACAAGTCTATGTCAAATGAATAAGCTAATACAAACTGCTATAAAGCAAGGAAACAAACAGGAGAGAGAGAGAGAGAGAGAGAGAGAGAGAGAAAGAGAAGGAGAGAGTTCACCAGTCAGCTGCAGGAAAAATTTAAGAACGTATGCTCTACATCTCCGTGCATTTGGCCCTGGTGGTAGGAGGTAAGTTGCAGAAGAATAGTCAATAACTCACATACAAAATCCTTTATCAGTTCACACACTGCTATATACACACTAACAAGAACAAGGTAAATGTACGCACATATACAACTCCACACTGCCGAATACCCACATATATATAGTACTTACATACGCATATTATTCAAACTATGAACATTTAAAAAAATTTATTTATTTACAAAAATTATACAAAAACCATAAATAAATTAGGCACAGTCATTCAAAAGTGTGTGGAGGGATAGGCTATGGTTATCTCTGTTATTCTACCTTATAATTGTCTAAGCTATTTCTAGCTAAAATCCTCAATCACCATAATGCCACATTTACTTCAGGGGCTGTTTTACTTAAAACTTCCAAATCGACTTTTTTTTTTTCTTTTTTTTTTTTTTTTTTAAATATGTACATAAAAAGTGGTTTATTTATTTGTAACTACTTTGTCAGTTTTCATTACTGAAACACAAGTTTGCATAAATTAACATTTTTATAACTATGCTACACCAGGACTGTGTAGAAGTATTACATAATTTTTTAAGTTTATTCTTAATTATTATTCGGCCGAAACGTTGCATAAATAACAACCAATATGAGAACAGTAATTTTAATAATCCAAGTTATAAATCCTCATCTAAAAAAGTTTAAAACATAACAGCAGTTAGCAATCATAATAACATTCATTGGCTTTGTGGTTATGACCAAAATGTAATATCTGTGCATATATGTATGATTCAGTAATTTTTTTTCAAATTTGGATTTAACTAAAGTAGGACAGCCACTGGAATGAATACGGCATTGTGGCAACTGAGATATTTCTAATCTAATAGACAATTTTAAGTATTTGCGACCAAGGATGACCAACAACACCTATTATCTCCAAACTTTTGATTGACCTTTTGCTTAATTTGCTCAATTTGTAATTCTAAAAAATATTTTGTACAAATAAATATTTCAAAGTGTAGTATCTGTTCTGACACTGCACTTCATTTTTTTCTGCCCTAAGTCAGTGAAGGAGAAATTCTTTTAGACTGAAGCAACTTTTATTTTTGTTACAATCCAGAGTGCTACTTTTTCAAGGGCTTGATTTTTACTCACATTAAAATTAGTGATGGGACAATTCCAACATCTTTTCTGATTCCGATACAGCTACAGATTCCGTTCTAAATTTCCGATTCCAATATGATTCCTGATTCCTATATCAATTTTTTTTTAAATTCATAAATATTTAATTAGAGATTTATTGTTTTTTTGGTAAATTTTTAAATTTCCGGGTAATTTCCGTGAATATTTTTTTTCAAATGTTTTCCTTGTAATTGATGTAAAATAGTAAGACGATAAAAGATTTATTTTGATTTTGAAACCATGTTTATTATTTTTAAAAATCCAACTTATATTGTAATACTACTAAAAAAGAAAAACAGGATTCTCCATTTTAAGGCGATTACATGTAAACAGCTTGAAAAATTTAGTGGTAAAGATACAATAAAACACCAAACAATAAGTTTCGTATATAACTTTAACGCAAAATAATAACAACTTGTTGATCAGACAATGCTTTAAGGATATGTTGCAAACTTTGTTTTAAATCTTGGGAATGTTAATGTTCCAAATTAAACTTTAGTATAAAATGTCAAAAGTCATGAAAATCACGCTCCTTTCTTACTACTAACCCCAAGTCTGGGTGGTAATAGGAAAAATAAAACAATTACATATGATTTTATGATTTTACCGATTGGACTTAGAATTAGTGATAAAAATTACTTAACTGCTTAAAAAGTTAGAATGTATCAGAAATGGGATCAGTTTACATTATATTTATATGCACAACTGAACCTCTATTCTAAATTCTAAAATAACGTTTCGGTGTATTCACACATAATCGCCTACAAAAGTAGAATCTCATATGTTTGGGGGTATTTTAAATGTAAATAAAAGTTTGTTTTTAAGTTAAAATATTGTAAATTTTTGCTCTTTATATATTCTATCTAAGGTTTTGGTAAACTTGTAAGATTCTCATCTATAATTTTCACCTGTGCCAAAACCAAACAAAATATAAGAAATCATGAAATATTTCAGAGGTTATGATGATCAGACAACACCAAGGTCAAAGTAGCACTAGAAAAAAAAATGTCCAAGCATTTTAAATCTTTTGATATTAAAGTGTGAAGTCTCTAATAGGCACCATATGGCCGTTTATCAAATAGGTGCAAAAAGCTTTTGAAAATCTGTGATATTGAATAGGCAAGTGAACTCTAGAATATTTATTTTGCTTACCATAAAAACTAATAAAAACAAATTAAATTAGGCTTGGAGAGTCAATGCAACACCTAGAAATGGGATACATTTTATTCTCGGGCTTTCTTCATTAAATATGCTTGGAATAACAATTGCCACTGTCATGAAGGATTTCTCCATTACTTTTGCAGTCATCTTGTCCATCCTCTTTTCAACTTGAGACATTTCGACGCATTTCTTTTCAATTCTTTCACAATTTGTCCATCATTTTCACTTCAGAAATCACCAAAATACCACATTTACTCTATGAACTATCCTGCCTAAAATATCCAAACTGCTTTTAATTGAATTTTATTTCATGATCACAGGAGATCACAAGTAATGAAAAAAATGTAATAAATATCCCACATCTATCTATCTATCTATCTATCTATCTATCTATCTATCTATCTATCTATCACATAAAGCTACTTTGGTTAAATAAAAAATTATTATTTTAATATACAAATATTGTGTCCAAGTTGATTGCTATTTGCTGTTGTCATTGTATTTTCTTTATTTTTATTAAAGGAAGAAGGATTTTACCTATAGTCTGGTCACCCGTCTCTCCTATTAATTGGCGACCCTATTCCAGCACATGGATTTATTAAAAAGTTAGTTTGTTTTAGAATCGAAAGCATCAACTTCAGCTTCGTTGCATAAGCTGGATTTTTTAAAATAACAAACGTGATTCTTCATATAAAATTTTATGTTTATTGGCTAGAGAAATGTATAAAGATTCTTGTAAAAATAAATTTTATTCATTTTTATTCATTAGAAAAAATATTTTCTCGGTACGTCTCACAGAGATTACTCAAAAAGGTTAATTTTGTTTTAGAAACAAAACATCGACTTCAGTTCCATTGTTGAATTTTAAAAAAATAATAAACGTGGTTTTTCATATGTACTTTGATGTTTATTCGCTAGATAAAAATGTAAACATATATTTTTCTGTAGAAGTTTGTTTTTAAGACAGAATAAAATTTGGCACACTGGCGTACATTTTGACCTACTTTTTAGTGAACCAAAATGGTGGATTGAAATCTGGCGTGCTGGCGTGCTGGCATCCTCAAAATAATTATCTGACGATTGGTATGCAAAATCACAAAACAGTGTAGGAAGAGAATAGTTAATAGAACCCGTCCTATGTCAAGAATAGGTTTCTACATAATAATGTACCATTTAGAAAACTATTCTTAACGTTAGGAGGGATTTCTGTTAACTATTCTGTACCTTCCCTCTTTGAAAAAAATGTTCACATTTTTTCTCACAATTATACGCATTTGATCGATTAAAGAAAAACAGATTACAGATACTACTACTACTGCTAATACTACTAGCAGCAGCAGCAGCAGATACATTAATTCCTTTAGCTAAATCACTTCCCCAAAACGGGATCCTACATTTTTAAATGATTATGTGACAAAAAAAACCCAAACCCAACAATTATTTTAAAATTTGGCATAGGAAAGCTGTTTCACACATAAAATTAACGCAAAATGATACTCATTTTTGCTCATTCGCTAAAAAAATCGAAAATTAAACAAAATACTCGTACAGCATAATATTTTCGACCGATTGTTAACATTTAATTATGTGTTTCTACCAGCGTTTGTTTAATTTTCAATTTTAAGTGGTTATCAAAAGTGCTTCTGCCGTCGGGTTATTCGGCAGCCATTTTTTAAGTTCTAACTCAAAAAGGAGACATTAAGTTTGTTTTAAACCAAAAACACACTTTAAAAGAAGTTTAAACACAAATACATTTATTCAGGTGTGTAGAAGAGTCTTGCCTTTGGTAACATTTAGTTGTTGCATCTTTGTTTATCATTTCTTTTCTTTTTCTGTTAATTACAGTAATAAATGTCCCAATCCCATTCTTCTTTTTCGGGAAGTTTAAATGTAGATATATTTTCCTTTTTGATTAAGTAAATCTACAGAATGTTTTCTCTTTATGCATTTTATCCAAGATAAACTCAGAGATTTTCATCTATATTTTTCATTTGCATCCAAAGAGAAACGCCATAAAACTTTAATTATTTCAGAAGAAGCCAATGACAGACACCACCAATCTACAGCTGACACCAACGAAATGTAAAAACCTCGTCCAAAGCATTTAAAACCTAAAAAATAAAGTGAACTCCTTCTGGTAGGGACATATCGTCATTTAGCGAATAAATGCGAAATGTTTACAAAGGGAAGAGGCAAGCTATCTCTCGATAAATGGCAAATAAATAAAATCAATCAATGAATCAATGTTAAATCTGTAAATGAGATTTATAATCCATATTGTGGCCCTTCTCAGTTTTATGTTGTAAATGAACAACTTCTAATAAAAAAAAAAAAAAAAACAATTTGCGTTTGTTTCATTTTTTATTGTAAAAAAAAAAAAAATTAAAGGAATCTCTTTGGAATCGGAAATTAGGCTATAATTTTTTTGATTCCGATACGGATTCGATACCCCAAAAATTCTGATTTTTCTGATTCCCAATTCTGATTCCGATTAATCGTCCCAACACTAATTAAAACCAATCTTGTGTCTAACTCTGCCCTCATAGGGAGTTATATATATAGGGACCCTGGAAAGCATGTAAAACAGATAAATATTGTTAGCCCCAGAAGCGCTAGTTTAGTGCACATACTTTTGATTTCGAGCATTAAAGGGATTCTATTCCATCCCCACAGCTCTTTTAAAAAGTTGCACTTGGTTCACAAAAGGAAGAATTTTGATTAATAAACCATTCCTGAACCGGCTTTCATTCTCCTTTGTTCTTTTTGTCTGGGATAAGAATTAATTGCCTTTCTCTATATTTTTATGTTGTACTCCTTATTTTCTGGCCTTTGGTGGTCTCCACGTTTTTGTAGAAAAACATTTTATCTATCTCATAGATTTTTCAGATTAGCAAATCCATCTACCCATCTATCCATCTCTCTATCTATCTATACCCCCCCCCAAAAAAAAACGGCAACAACAACATATGAAAAGAAAAAAAAAACAACTTCTGAAGATGATCTCAAAACCTGAATACACTTGAGATACCCAATAAAAAATTCTTGGATCCATACTTCACAAATTACTATTGGAGACTTGATAACTTGTTTGCTGAATCGAAACACTAATTAAAAGAAAAGAAAAAATTCCATTATCTTTAATCAGACCTGTATTAATACAACTTGCTACTTGAATATATATATATATATATATATATATATATATATATATATATATATATACTAGCAGTTCAGCCCGGCTTCGTCGGGCCTTATGTACTGTTCATAACTTCATGTGCATATGTGTATATATATTAAAATATTTGACTCATGTCCAGGTCCAGGTAACCTACATCTAAAATTACAAGTGTTTAGACCCAAAATTGGTGGAGAAGTTTAGTAGAGTCTGCAAAGATCAACTCTTTCAGCTTTGATCTCTTGGCAGCCAAATTTTCGCTCAAAAACTGATTAAAAACTTGCTGCATATCTGAATACCCTTTATGTAAAATTTCAAATGTTTAAACCACAATTTGCTGAATAGTTTGCTAGAGACCACAAAGCTCAAATCTTTTGAACTTGGCAGACAAATTTTCGGCCAAAAACCAATTAAAAAGCTTGCCCTATGTCTGAATACATTTTATGCAAAATTTCAAATATTTAGACCAAAAATTGGCTGAGTAATTTAGTAGAGACCGCAGAGGTCAATTTTTTTAGAACTTTGACCCCAATTTTGACCCCTTAACATTTATTGTTTTGGGCTCAAATCAAATTAAAACGTTTTATCCAGGTTCAAGTAACCAACATATAAAATTTCAAGTGTTTAAACCCAAAATTTGCGAAAGAGCTTGGAGACTTTTCAAAGGTCAAATCGTTGAACTTTGACCCCTTGACAGCCAAATTTCTGGCCAAAAACCGATTAAAAAGATTTTCCCAAACCTTAATACCTCTTATGTCAAATCTCGAATCTGTAGACTGAAAATTGACAGAGTTATTTGGTAGGGAAATGTACACACACACAATTTCACTTATATATATATATATATATATATATATATATACTAGCATGGGTGCCCGGCGTTGCCCTGGTGTTTGGAGGTGTGTGTTGAGCAAAAAATAAAAAAGTGGTAGTAGGAAGGCAGGCTCGAACCCGTACCGCGAAGGAGGAAAAGAATGTGAAAAAAAAACTGACGTCTTTGCTGTTGCAACCACCGCCAAACTGGAAGTGACGTAGCTTTAAATTAAGGCTAGACAATCGAAAAGAGACGATGACTGGGCAAAAAAAGCAACCCTCCCTGTAGAAAAGTGTCTAGTTGAGGGTGAAGAAATTAATATTTTTAGCCAGTTTTTCGGTATTTGTCGTCGGAAGGGTCAAGCTTCAAAACGATATTGATCTTGTGAAAATCTGTCGCCTCTGTCGCAAGTTTTAGGCAAACATGCAAACACACATACATACATACATTTATATATTGGTAGCTCAAATTTTCAACCCAAACCGATTAAAAAACTTGCCCTATTTTTGAACACCCTTTATGTAAAATTTCAAATGTTTAGACCATAAATTGTCTAAGTAATTTTGTAGAGACCGCAGAGGTGACATTTTTTTTTAACTTTGACCCCTATTATGACCCCTTAACATCTATTGTTTTGGGCTCAAATCAAGTTATTAAGTTAGATCCATGTCTAAGGAACCTATATCTAAAATTTCAAGTGTTTTGACTCAAAATTGGCAAAGGAGTTTGGTAGAGTTCTCAAAGATCAAATCGTTGAATTTTGATCCCTTAACAGCCAAATTTCTGGCCGAAAACAGATTACAAAGATTTTCCCAAATCTCAGTACCCTGTATATCAAATTTCGAGTCTGTAGACTGTAGGGAAATGTATACAGACAGGCACACAGACACACACACAGACAGACACTTTCACTTTTATAGATATATAGATATAGTGACACAAGAGTGTTCCATGCTTATGCAATTATCAGTGTAGGAAGTGATAATTACTGCAATTCAAATGATTCAAACCTAGTCACAAACTCCCCTTTTGACTCTTTAATCCGGTATTAAATCCTTAGGCTACCAAGAATTATATATATCGTTATAACCCATGCTGATGACGGCTGAGGGATAGAAATATATTCATGAGTATACTTTTTACGCACATAATAATATTTAATAAAAAATAAGTAATAAATAATTGAAAAAAAATTAAAAAGTATGTCCCATAAAAATGGACGCACGTGGATCCAGGTTGTCCTTTGCTTGCGCGTCCGTTTCATGGAGTCCATAGCAATACATTATTCACTAATTTATGCTTACTCCTCAGACAATGACCAGCATATATAGGCGTCTTTCTCTGATGGTACTAGACATGGCAGGCAGGCCACCACAAAGCTGCCGCGTCATGGGATGATTTTGCCAAGATACATCCAACACTGCTCGCAGCATACGGGTGCATGTGCCATCTAGTTTTCTCTCCAATCCTCCGGTGAGTGTCCAGTTTGTAGCACCGCAAACAAGAACAGACTCTAACACTGCCCTGAAGAACTGCCCCCTCAGTTTGTCAGTCAGTCCCGAAGTCCACACTGAACGCAGTCCATCCAATGTGGCCCATGCTTTTGAGATGCGAATTTTGATATCTCTCTCTGTGGAAGCTATGTTGCTGCCCAGATACGTAAATTCAGCGACTTCTTTCAGTGTTGATCCAACCAGAGCCCTGATCTCTCCCTTCACACCGAAAGTCATAAACTTCGTCTTATCCGCATTTATGTGGAGACCAATGTCATTTGCAGACTTTTCTAGCTTACATAACAGTGTTTGCACATCAGCAGTGTTGTTCGCGAACAAAGCAATATCGTCTGCATAATCTGCATCAGTTATGTGTGCTGATTGATGACGTCTGTTTCTGGATTCATTTAGAGTGAAGCCTAGCATGTTGTGTATATCAACAGAGATGCAAAGTACAAAGTAAAAACAAATAATGAAAAGAAAAGGAGCCAGAGTATCTCCTAGTAGAACCCCGGTGCGGATGTCAAAAAATTCAGTGTCCCCATCTAGCGAACTGACCATTGCTCGAGTCTGCTCATACAGCATCATGATAGCATTAATGACTTCATTTGGAATGCCATATGCTTTTAATACGAGGGGCGTGCATTAAGTAATGCCCATGACCCACTTCCAGTTGTCTGATCTAGTTGAAATTTAGCATGTGCAATGATTTAATATCTTTACGGGTTATGTGGCAAATTGCAGCTCTGAACTAATTGTGGTTTCTGTTTTACAGGTGTTTGAACTGAGTCAGGTGTGAAATGGAGCCTGTTGAATGTCAAGCAGTGATCCGGTTTTTGTATTTGAAAGGACGTACACCACAGGAGACTTTTGATGAAATGAAAGAAACTTATGGTGATAATGCCCCATCATATGACCTTGTAAAACGCCGCCATCGTGAATTCAAACATGGCCGGAAGTCTGTGGAAACAGCTCCCAGACCTGGTCGCCCCACTTCTGCCATTGATGAGGCATATGTCCGTCAAGTTGAGACTGCCATTTTGGAAGATCGGCGCATTACTATCTCCAAATAGCCCAAGATGTCAAGATTAGTACAGGGTCTGTGAAAACTATCATTCATGACCATTTGCATATGCATAAGGTGTCTGCTAGATGGATTCCCAGGTTGCTCACACCATTCCAGAAGCGAGAACGCGTCGAGTGGTCGAGGATGAATTTAGAGATGTGCCAAGAAGATGAGTCAAAGTTTTTCAAAAGACTGATTACACAGGATGAAACCTGAGTCCATCACTATGATCCAGAGATCAAAGCCCAGTCAATACAGTGGAAGCACTTGGACTCAGCACCTCCAAAGAAGGCAAGGGTGCAACCCTCCGCTGGCAAGGTCATGCTCACAGTCTTCTGGGATCAGGACGGAGTAGTAATGACAGATTTCCTGGCAAAGAGTACCACAATTACAGGAGCCTATTATGCTTCACTTTTGAGGAAATTAAGGGAAGCTATCAAAAGCAAGAGGTGGGGCAAGATCAGCAAAGGTACCCTCCTCCTGCAGGACAACGCTCCGGTCCATAACTTGCATGTCGCCAGATCAGAAGCACGGGCGTGTGGTTATGAAATCCTTCCCCATCCTCCCTACTCTCCTGACCTTGCACCCTCTGACTTTCACCTCTTCCCAGCCATGAAGTTGTTTTTGAAAGGAAAGCGTTTCCCAGATGATGCAGCCTTGATTTCTGAAGTCACGTTGTGGTTGGAGGACCAACTTCGAGTGTTCTACAAATACGGTCTCCAGAGCTGCATCAAACGATGGGAAAATGCATAACTCTGGGTGGTTCCTATGTAGAGAAAGACTAATAACTGTGCCAAGTTTCGTTGCTCTACTCTATGGGAAGTGGGTCAGGGGCATTACTTATTGCACGCCCCTCGTATGTTGACCATTTTTCTTCTATGTATGGAGTCGAATGTTTTGGAGAAATCTACAAAGATCATGACTGCCTCAATGTTTTTGGCTTTGACTCCTTCAATTAGTCTCCTAACAGTAAGCATTTGACTAGTAGTAGTAGGGTTCTTTCTAAATCCATTTTGGTTCTTCCTGAGCACTTCTTCGATCTTTGGTTGGATACGGTTGAGAAGCGTGGCATTGTAGATTTTGACTGCAATTGGAGTGAGTGTTATTCCTCTGTTGTTGCTTGGTATGCTTAGGTCACCCTTCTTGGAGAAGGGAAGTATGCATCCTTCCCTCCATATATGAATAACTTTTTGTTTATATACAGAATTGCATAAATTAAGAAGGATGTAATTGAAACCACCTGTCTTCCATACTTCAGGAGGAATGTTATCTAAGCCTGTAGCTTTACGATTCTTGGTTTTCTTTAGTACATTTAGAAGTTACTCCATTGTAAAATCACCCTTCTCTCAATATCGAGTTCCTGTACAACAATCGGCTGAATTGATTGGTCTGTCACTTCTGGTTTGTTTCTGAGTAGCTTTTCAAAATGTGCTTTCCATTTCGAACATGCATTTTCCGGAGTGTTTGCCATTAACTTAGCTTTGGCAGGTCGTTTGCGCCCGGATATCTCATTTACTACTTGCCGAGCCAGATAGGATAGTTTTTATCTGCTGCATTCTGGATTCGATCTATTTGTTCTTGAACATACTTCTTTTGTTCTGATAGGTACAGCATACTCTCTCTCTCTCTCTCTCTCTCTCTCTCTCTCTCTCTCTCACTCTGTTATAAATGTCTTTCTCATCATCGTTACCTATGTATTACATGTATCCGATATATGATCCCCAATATGAAACCCCCTGCAATACAACACGATGTAAAAATAATGCATTAGATGAAAATAATAGTCGGAATAATCCAAAATAATACAAACAATATTTTATCCATATGATTTCATCGAATTTCGTTTGAATATCAATTTTCAAAACAACTGATCGAAATCTTTACTTTTTGGGGATTTTTCTTCTAAAAAACAGATAAAAATGGATGACATAGTAAGAAAACAAAGATAAAATTAGAAACCCACAAAAAATCAATTTGTCTCATCCAATTTAAAAAAAAAAATTAATTTTGTTTACTGCTGCCCCCCCCCTCTTCATCCTCTGATTAATATTCGATTGTCTTCAAGCTTTTAATAGAATATTGATTATTTACTTTTTTCTTTCACTGGCTGTCCTAATAGTTTTATTTATTTATTTTTTTGCAGTTGAAAGATCTCAGCGCTTTGCTATTATACAAGTCTATCTCTGAAAATGAAAATTTTAAACCATCTCAAATCAAATCACAGAATAGTAAAGTGCAACGTCATATAAAGAGACAGGTAGATAATATTTACATCCACATACAATGTGAATGTTTCCCCAATGCGGCTTTTAACCTAAATCGTCATGATCTCTTCTAGCAGGTTATTCCATGAAGCGGAAACAATGACAGAAAATGCTGCATTCTTTCTATGGAATCAAAAGTAATGGTGATATACCTTTCGCAGACTTTGAAGACTGCCATTTGATGCTGGGGTGAAAAAGTTCATGAAAAATATATTTACATTCCTGTTGATGATATTTTATGCCAGGATTAAGTCTTCTTGCATCTTCTGCTGCTCAGGGGAGAATAGATTTTGTTTTGGAGCTGCTCTTTGTAAGTAAGAATGGAAAGTCCCGTCATGGTTGCCAACTTTTTGCAAAATTAAGATGCACCATATCTTTTTGACGATAAAGATTTGTAGCACAGACGTCATACTGAAGAATATATATATATATATATATATATATATATATATATATATATATATATATATATATATATAAAAGTGTGTGTGTAAGGACATTCCCAACCTATATACTCAACCAATTTTTGATCTTGAAATTTGGTATATAGAGTATTTGGATATGTGAAAAACTTTTTAATCTGCTTTCATCCGAAAAAAAAAAGTGCTATTAAGGGGTCAAAATTGAAAAATTGGTACGTGGGAAGCCACCGGATTTTATCTGTTTTGAACTGTTTCATGACTGCGCATGCACAATCGTGAAATATGACAGCCTTCTTATGTTAAGTATGAGTTGGTTTGAAAACATTCTTTAAAAATTGTGTCAAGCTGCTGTAATGGTTATCGTTCTTGAATCACTGTCTTTAAGTTTTGGTTTCAATCTCAGCTCAACTATTTTTCTTACTTACAAGAAGTGAACTGTTTAGAAAAAACATAATAATCGTATGCACATATCCAGTTTCTTTCTGTCTCTTTTACTCCATTTTTTTTAAAAGAAATTTAAAATTACGTTTAATACCTACAGTATTTCTGTTTATAATAAATAAAAATTCTGCATGAATTATAATATAATATTTATGCATATTTTACAACTGGCCAATGTCAGGTAGCCTGCTATCTATCTATCTATCTATCTATCTATCTATCTATCTATCTATCTATCTATCTATAAAAGTGAACGTGTGTGTGTGTGTGTGTCTGTGTACATTTCCCTACGAAATAACTCTGTCAATTTTTAGTCTACAGACTCGAAATTTGATATATAGGGTACTGAGATTTGGGAAAATCGATGTGATCGGTTTTCGGCCAGAAATTTCGCTGTTAAGGTGTCAAAGTTCAACGATTTGACCTTTGAGAACTCTACCAAACTCCTCCGACAATTTTGGGTCTAAACACTTGAAATTCTAGATATAGGTTCCTTGGACATGAATCTAACTTAATAACTTGATGGGAGCCCAAAACAATAGATGTTAAGGGGTCATAATAGGGGTCAAAGTTTTAAAAAATTGACCACTTTTTTTTTTTGCCCAAAATACACCTCCAAATACCCGGGCAACGCCAGGCACCCATGCTAGTATATAAGAAAATGCTATTTTCTTTCTATTAAGCCAAAAAACTACAGTAGTACATTTTTGTGAGTACAGCAAGGATCATGACTTGGCTCTGGATTAAAAAACTCAGCAATTAGATTTAAATCCGAGTTGATGCTTTATGCTAGAATCAAGTCTCCTCGCATCATCTGCTGCTCAATTTATAATAGACTAGCAGGCCGCCTGGCATTGCCCAGTCGTAAAATGCGCTTGAATATGATATTTTAATTAATGCAGATTTCGTATTTACTATTATATTATATTGGACCCAGTATATAGTAATGATTTAAAACGTTTTAAAACAAAATTGACTCGTGTACCACCACCGAGAATCGAAACCAAACCGTTTACCTTATGATTTACTTTGATATTAATGCTTGAGCTATGAAGACATGTTTGCTACAAGGCTAATAATTAAAACATGAACTAATAGCTATTACATTATACATGCATATTCGTAATGCCGTCGTTTGACCTTCATTGGCAAATTCCATTTTTTTAATTTTTGCATATTTTGCACCGATTTTCCCAAGCTAAAACCCAAATATAAAATTTAGCATGGGTCGAATACCCTATATATTAAGTTTCATGTCTGTAGACCAAAAACTGACTGAAGTTTGGTAGGCATATATATACACATTGAGAGAGAGATAGAGAGATAGATAGATAGATATATATATGCATAATAAATATATGTAGAAAGAAGTTTGTGTTTACTATAACCTTTTTACGCAAATATTATGCAAGTATAAATCATGTAGAATATCTGCATAAATATAATTGCACATAATAGTTAACTAAAGATGATTATCCCATAAGAAAGCCGAAAAAACTAATAGGGAATTAATTAAAATGAATGCTTAAAAGAATAAGCAAATTAGCTAGATCTTTTGCAGATGAATACAATTCCACGACCCATGTTTAACAAAATTGTATTTTCTAAAATAAACAGAAAAAAGGTTTGCCTTTTTTCTTCTTGGCCCTAGGGCCAAGATTTTTTTCTGTTATTAAAGTGTAGTACCTGTTGTGGCAGATACTGCAATCAGGGACCATATGTGGGGGGAAACTCAATATATAAGACCATTACTCTTGAGCAATCAGTTTTGGTCGATGTGGGGGAAACCCTTCATAGCAATTGTCACTATCCAATCCCCTCTTGGGGGAACTGGTCCCCCCCCACTCTCCACATTAAAAAACGGCCTTGTGCCTAATTTGCTCAGTGGGGAAGCAAATAAATAACTAAATAAATAAAAAAAAAGGGTTTTTAATATGAATATCAAAACACAAAAAAGAAACAAATTTATAGGAGTATAGATTTAGTCTTTGGAGCCACTCTTTGGAAGTAAGTGTGGACAGTCTTGTAACAATTCTGGTTGTCAACCGATGGACAAGCTCCCGGTGTATGGTATCTTTTTGTAGATAAGGATTTGTAGCTTGAATTCCATACCAAAGTTATGTTTAAGGGATGGAAAGTGTCTGCCATTAGGTTGAGAAAGCATCTCCAAATCAGATAGAGAACCTGCCAGATTTGCTTGTAAAGTCACATGAAAATTGTATTTGTTTGATTTTGAATCTGTTAACATCCTCATTTGCGAAAATATAAAATAATTAGTGGGTTGTTTGGGACTTAATGATTAGCACTATGCTCATTCATCATACTAGTTTCTTTTTCTTACTGATACACTCCAAAGAAACTGCAATTTTTTTAAATCTTTGAATTAGCATCTTATATATACGGCTTAAATTTCATTAAAACCGGATATACACACTTAAAGCTTAATGCTTTTGTCCCCATAGCTCCCTTAAAGGGATTACATATAGATTCGAGACCACTTCCATTGTCTTCCCCAGAGACCTTTATGCATATGACCTAAATTTGATTAAAAAGTGGATATTTTTAAGATTTTAAGAGAAGTTCTGCCCTCATAGTTCTCTTAGGGAGGTACTTAAAATTTCAGCACCACTTCAATTGTCTTTCTCGGTGAATGATTGCATATAAATACACTTTTAGTTTTTATGTAAATTCCCTTATATTTTTTTCTACTGAAAACACAAACACAGACGTTGACATATATACAGATTAAGAATCTTTTAAATTTATAGAAATTACTGATGGAAAACATTTCTATTTTTTACAAGCTAACATCGATTTTTTTAAGGATCTTCGATTAAAAAAAAAAAAAATTCCTATGCAAGATCGAATGTAGGTTATTTGAACCATTTGTTACTGTCATGTGATAGGCCAGGCTCTTATTATCAATACATTTTATCTTGAAACACTTTTCTAAGTATTTCTATTCTTTTAAAATATGGGCTTTTTTGGGGTTTATAAATATGCTAGTATTTCCAAGATGGTGGCATATCATGATTCCATCTTGCAGATCCATCGATTATACTAGCATATTTACTAATTTTAAAAGGGGTTTTCTTCAAATTCATGCATAATCTATATATTTATAAAAGTGAGAACGTGAATGTGTGTGTGTGGACACTTCTTAACCTATATACTCTACGAATTACGAACTTGAAATTTGGTATATAAAGTATTCAGAAACGTGGAAAACTATTTAATCGGTTTTTATCCGGAAAAAAGGCTGCTAAGGGGTCAAAATTTAAAAATTGGTACGTAGAAGGGGGTCATCGGATTGTTACCGGTTTTTAACATATTCTTATAGCAATCATCCTAAATCTTATTTAGACACAAAAAAAAAAATTAATTGATTCAAAAACGTTTTAAAAAAAATATTTAAGACATCGAGACAAAAATGGCGGCGAATTATGTTTTTTTGGAAAATTTAAAATTGTATTAAAAATAATAGAAAATGTTTTATATTATTCTGCTTTTCATATGATAAAATTCAGGCTTTTATCTTTCTGGAAAAAAAAGTTGCTCACGAATAATGGATTTTAATAGATTTTAATTCGTTTTATATAAAAAAAAAAAAACTTGGTTTTTCTTCCATTTTTTGGCTGTGCCTAGACTAAACGATTATCATCTACCGAAGAATACCTACTGAAGAAAGACGATTCTGGTGGTTTGGGCTTGTCACACATTGTCCATTTGAAATCATTGACTCTGCACTAATTCTATTATAGCTTTACAAGGGCTTCCCGTCTTTAGAACACATTATCATGAGACTGTTTCCCTGCAAATTACAACACAGTCGTCTTCAAATACAACATCAAGAGAACCGTCGTCAGTAGTATTTAAACGTGATCCATAAAACTAGTCAAGCTACAACCAATCTCTCTCTCTCTCTCTCTCTCTCTCTCTCTCTCTCTCTACCTAAAACTAAACAAAACTTCCACAAGCAAAGTTTAATTCCGAGAACTGCCCGTCTGTAGAACACAATACTGCAGGGCTACTTCCCAGCTGAATATAGCATGGGCATTTTCAAATCCAATGTAAATAAATTCTTGCTGAGCCGCACTCTTTAATAACCATTCTCCTTAATCACCACCATCATCACCAATCATCACAGTGTTGTCTCACCATTCATCTGACAGGCAGTTAACTCTTATCCTCAAGTGGCCTTTGGGCCTTGATAAATGGTGATTTCTTATTTAAAAATACTCTCATAAAGTTTCTTATGTTTTAACTGACAATCATTTAATCTGATAGACCTTACCCTCGAGTGAGTTTTGGCCTTTATAAGTGATGATTTCCTAAAAAAGAAAAAAAAATGGTGAAAATCTAGCTATTATACGGTCTCTGCACCAATAATTTATGAAATCTGATGGTGGAAAAGAAAATGGCTCCACCTTAGCACTCAGGATGTGATTAACTGCTCAGTCTAGAATGGAATAATTAGTAATACTGCTGAGTCATTGGAAAGGTCGGATCAACTTACCAACGATGATGTATGCATAATTCAAGAAAGAGTAGCAACATAGTGTTTGTTTAGGGGCATTTTGCTATGACAAATCAACCTTATAACAGTATTAATCATATAAGTTTCTTTCTAAGAGTTTCTCATCCGCAGAACTCATTGCTACAAGACTGATTCTCTGCAGACTACAAAATGACTCTCTTCAAGTTCAATGCCAACAAATAACTGCCAAGCTGTCCTCTTAAGTTATCAAGTTTTGCCCATTCCGTTCACCGTTCCCAATCCTATCGTATTATTGTTCATTATCCCACTGACAATCTTATCGTCGAGTGGCTTTTAGCCTTGGTAAATGATGACTTATTAGTATGAAAATACTAGCAAAGACATGGTCAAGTGATGCATGTATTCTTATTTTAATCCAAAGACTTGAGATAAAAAGGAATTTGGTTAAAATACTTCACAATGCTTTCCTGTCTATTTGAGAAGGAATGAGTTTATAGCTAATCACCTGCGTCGCCCCTACTGCAGAATGCCGACGATGTTGTTCAGGTATTTTTTGTAGGGCAGAGTGCGCTTATCCTAATGCACTTGCTTTTCAAAACTGCATCTAACCTTGTGTGTAACCTTTTTAATCGGAGGTAATGGATGACATTTCCATGAATAAGTGCTGTCATTGATTATTTAGAAAAAAAAAAAAATTCCCTGGGAAGCGATCTCCTAAAAAAACATGGGAATCCTGGTGATTCATTTCGGTGGGTCGGCGCAGAATCCAAATGTTTAGTTTTTTTTTTTTGTAACCTTTACAGATTATGAATGGAATTCCCATACTAAATATTTGATGCTTGTAATTAGTTGATTCCAATATAAATGTGCTTTATTTTCTGTCAAGTTTATTGCAGAGAATATCTATTGTACAGTTTCAACTCTTAGGTCAAGAGGTAAACAGAAAAACCTCTGTCTAGTTTCTAAAAAGTGTGTGTGTGTGTGTGTGTGTGTGTGTGTGAGTGTGTGTGTACATGTTTCAGGGTGGGAGGTGTGATCATGTGCTTTTCACTCGCGGGTCAAGGTCAAGCACTCGATGCACACAGCATTTTGAAAGCGGAAACGCTAAGAGAATAGAAAGATTTTTACAAGTACTCCATATATGTTAGGGGAGGCCCTCATTCTAGACCATTTTTTGGAGGGAATGGGAAATGAGTCCTCTATTCAGTTGGCAGATTGGGGGGGATGGGGTTCAGTAGAATAAACAACAACGGGTAATTAGTGCAAAGAAATAATATTTAGAAAGACATGAAAGGTACAACGTATGGTAAGCATCCTCCTCCTTATCCTCTTCATCCTTTTTTTTTTAAATATTTAAGACTAACAGAGCTACTTGGTGTTTCCCAGGTTAAAGCTATAACATATTTCCATCTAAACTTCTATCTTTCTATCCTCCCTCATTTTCCTCCTCTTTGTTCCCAAGCCTCTTATTCTCCTCCACCTAGCCATTCCCTCTCTCTAGACACACATATACACACAGCACCCTTTTATATAGATTCCCCGAGGATTGAGTTAGCATTCTCTTTCCAAATTAGTACATAAAAAGGTCGAATCTCCTGGTGGACCTCCACAGAATGAATCATTTTTTTCTTTATTTACTGTTAATTGCAGAACATGAAAATAGAAATATAGGATTTAGGATTAGTAGTAGAAATATAGAGGGGTTCTTATTTATTACTGGGCAGGCTGAGTGGAGGTTTTAAAAACAAATCTTTGCCAACGGGTTCTTTTTCCCTTGTTTTTGTAACCAACCAGAGTGCCACGTTAGAGAGGGGGCTGATTTTCCCTACGGCTTTTTGTCACATTATGGTGCAATGGAAAGCAAGTAAATACATACTGTTTAAGTCAAGAGGATGACAGAATTTAATTTGGGAACAATTCATTTTAAAATAGATAAAGTTAAATTGTTTTACCTTAGTGACCAATAAAATTTCAATGATCTTTTGCATTGCATTTGATCTTTGATGATAAGAGGATCTCATTTTTATTAAGAATATGTGTGAGAGGTGATAACGTACATATATAAGTATATTACTATACAGAAAACTACTCACGCCTGACAGTATCTTGTATTTCTATAAAGCAACCATTCACCCATGTATGAGATATTGTTGCCAAATTTGGGCTGATGCACAAATCATTAACCTCTCGCCTTTAGATAGGGTTAAGAAAATAGTCTTAAATCTAATAGGACCCACATTATCAATAAACCTTCAACATCTGTCCAATCACAGCAATGTTGTATCCTTGTGCTTGTTTTACAAGTATTTTAATGGAATATGCTTTGACGAACTTGTAGCACTTGCACTCCCTCAACATAAATACCCTTGACTAACCAGCAAGCAACAAAATCCCACATCTTCACTGAAGAGATCTATAATGCTAATAATAGTATCTTCCCTCGGACTGCTGAATTCCCTTCCTGTTTCCTGCTTCCCTGACTGTACTAAGATGTTGAAATTTAAATGTATTGTGAGTGCTTCTCAACTTCCTTCAGTCTTAGTAGACATGGTGTCAAATAGTAGCTCCTTATGTTCAAGTCACAATAATAAACCTTGTTTAAGGTGAATAGAAAAGAAGACGGGAAACGACGAATAGCTCTTGTAGTAAAAATACAAAACCTGTAGCAAGCAATATTTTTCCATACACTTCATTGCCGTAGCCCTCAAACACAGCCTTTTAACACTTCACACAACGCTTCAAGTAAACTACAAATCCTCCTTTTACAATTTAATTAATTTTTTTCTCCTGACAATTATTTTTATTGTCTTAAGACAATTGCTTAGAAAGAACAATAAATGAATGTTATATATATATATATATATATATATATATATATATATATATATATATATATATATATATCATAATGTATATATCATAATATATATATCATAATATATATATATCATAATATATATCATAATGTATATATCATAATATATATATATCATAATATATATCATAATGTATATATCATAATATATATATATCATAATCTATAATCTATATATCTATAAAAGTGAACGTGTCTGTCTGTCTGTCTGTCTGTGTACATTTCCCTACGCAATAACTCTGTCAATTTTTAGTCTATAGACTCGAAATTTGAAATACTGGGTACTGAGATTTGGGAAAATCGATGTGACGGGTGTCAGCCAGAAATTTGGCTGTTAAGGGGTCAAATTTCAACGATTTGACCTTTAAGAACTCTACCAAACTCCTCCGACAATTTTGGGTCTAGACACTTGAAATTTTAGATATAGGTTCCTTGATCTAATTTAATAAAGTGATTTGAGCCCGAAACTATAAATTTTAAGGGGTCATAATAGGGGTCAAATTAAAAAAAAATTACTCTTTTTTTTTTTTTTACTCAGCATACACCTCCAAACACCCGGGCAACGCCGGGCTGAAATGCTAGTATATATATATATATATATATATATATATATATATATATATATATATATATATATATATATATATATATATCATAATATATATGTATATATATCATATATATATATATATATATATATATATATATAATATATATATATACCATATATATATATAATATATATATATATATACATACATATATATATATATATATATATATATATATATATCATAATAAATGGAACTCATTTCGATGCTGTAAGATGACAATTGAAAAAAAAAGTGGCACGTCATTTGTGAATAGTCATTAACAAAGAAGACTGTTTTACTCGTGACCACAGGTTTTTTTTTGTCATGTGAGACACATTGTCATTAGATTTTCACCTAGCATTCGTAAAGTTGTCACTTTCACTAATGTCCTTGGCAAAGGTATGACTCCCTCCAATAATGAGTTCAAGAATATAGCAAACTAGACTCTAAAACAGATTTCCCCTGGGTTTCTTATGAGTTTAAGGTTTATTCAAGATACAATGTAAATAAATAATAATAGCAAATAAATAATAATTTATAATAAATAAATAGGCAGAGATTATTATGTTTTTTCATGTATGTGCAAATACATTAAATTTTTTTTTTTCAAACAATTTTCTTCTACATATACGGAACTGGGAATAAACTGAAAAATAAAAAGAATCTAGTTATGTGTTTCAACTTATTGTCAGAAAAATATGTTGATTTTTTTTTTTCAAAACTGTCAATAAATTATATAATGACATTTTTTTATTTTACCTTAGCCGGTTATAAAAAAGAAAAATATTGTATGCATTATGAAAGAAAAATAAATAAATTAAATTGTAAAATATTTTTTAATGTAGGGGTACATCAATATTATTGGAAGGGGTTACGAAGTTAGAAGATTGGCCTTTTGGTCAAGATCAAAGTGTAGTATCTGTTCTTCAGATGCTGCACTTCCATTTCTTGTTCTCTTTCGGTGGAAGAGAAATCCTTCACGACTGAGACAATTTTTATTTTTGTACCTTTTCTCCACGTTAAAAAACGACCCTGGTGTCTAACTCTGTCCCGTGGGGAGGCATTGTAAATAGGTACGAAGTTAGAAGATTAAGGAACACTGCTCTAAAGGGTCTCCCAGCTTGGAAAAAGATTAGATGAATCTGACATGTGCCCTACCTCTGTACCCCATTATTTGGATAATTGTGAGAGCGGGTCTTGTTCTCTAATAAAATTTATTTGCGGCTTTAGTCTGATAACCAAATAATCATACATCGTTCTCAGCATATAAACTAGTGAGTATATTATGATTTAAAATCATAGTGGGGCCATAATGCATCAATCAATATTCCTCCGTCAGTTAATCTACCAGACAGACAGCCGATCCCCCACCCTACGAGCAGAAACCGGCTAGACAAAGAAACACCTACCTATCTCTCCTTCGTTCTCTCTTCCTCTCCTTCTCCCTCTAAAAGTAAAAAAAGGGAAAAATCAAAGTTATCTAGCAAGAAACAAACTAAATATGGCAACGAACAAAGCAAAGACCATTAAGCAGTTAATTAAAAAAAAAAAAACAACAAAAAACGGAAATGAAACAGTTTTAACGGGAAAATCAAAACCCACACGCGGCTAAAAGGTTCTCAAAAATTAATTTTACGTATAGCCGGCGTTAGAACAGACGCCCGAAGTACCGCATCTCGTTAGCTAGTCTATAGTCTAAATTCACGTCGTATCAACCCGCATACTGTACGCCTAAGTCAATTCACACGGAGATGACCGAAAAGAGGCAACGATGATGTCTGAGCTACCTTGTGCAGTGAAGGAACCAAAATGGACTTTGTGAAACATGTTTTGTTTTGGTCTAAGACATGGTGAAGGATTACGAAATCGCCTAAATACAATTTGATGTATTTTTAGTCGCGTGCAAGCGACTCTATAAGTCACTCCGTCGGTCGGTCTGTCCATAACACTTTTCTTGGCCTTTTGGCCAAGATCAAAATGTATGTAGTATCTGTTCCGGCAGATACTGCAAGCAAGGACCATATGTGGGGGAAGCTCTACATGTAAGACCTTGGTCAATGTGGGGCAACCCTTCATACCAATTGCCACTATCCAGTTCCTCTACTCCCCGGGGAGTTGGTCTCTATTTCCCCTTCACTCCTCACTTTAAAAATCGGTCTTGTGCCTAATTTGCTCGGTGGGGGAGCAAATAAATGCCCTTTTCTTGGCCTTTTGGCCAAGATCAAAGTGTAGTATCTGTTCTTACTACATGCTGTACTTATTGTGATATAAAGAGGGGGATCACTTTTCTATATTAATTTAATGTAAAATGATCATCCACTTTACAACCAGTCAGTCTCAAAGCCATTCAAGTCATTCTCCAGATCATTCAATTTGATTTTGAAGGATTCCAGTAATTTTTTAAGCATTCAAGTCATTCTTAAGGTCATTCAATTCATCCTTAAGTTCATTAAAGTCATTCTAAGTCATTTACTTTTTATTTATTTAAGTAATTTCAGCCCATTTTTCGGTCATTTTAGTTTATCTTTAAAAATTTCATGTCAATCCTACATTCACGCATTCATTCATTACACGAGAGCACGCGACTAATGGCTATCTGCCTTGTTCGAACCACAAGAAGCAAAATAAATTTTGAGAAACATGCTTTGTTTCCATCCAACAAGGATTACGAAATCGTCATGATACAACTTGATGCATAAGTCTGCATCATAAAAAGAAGATAAAAGTCAACTCGGAACCTACGCTAAGCAACTGAATGATTCGCAAAAGGGTTATAATGAATAGTTAACATGCTGCTTAAAGACGAAGGATAATTTGCCGAACGAAAAGGCTAAGATGAGCAATTAAGTGAAAAAGAAAATACCAATATGAAACGAAAGGAGAGAGAGAGAGAGAGAGAGAGAGAGAGAGAGAGAGAGAGAGAGAGAGAGAGAGAGAGAGAGGGGGGATAAAGGGGGAGGAATGGTTGAACATGGACTATGGCACCATCTTCCAATCACTCAGAAATCTTCAGGACTGGGTGCATTAATTTTGTTTGATATCTTATTTTCGGACCGTTGATTGCTTTACCCAGTTAAGTACTTTACATTTTATTTTAACTGACCCCAGCATCCCCTTCCCCGTCGGGCAGTCAGTCAGGTAATGTAAAGGCATTCGCGCATAATATATTCCTTTCTTTTTTTTAGTCATTCGTTCACTTTGTATAATGTCGTAATTATGTTTCTTGTGGTTGCACCAGCCTCGGTCCATTAAGTTGTTTTATGAAAATTCCATGAAGATTGAATCTCTTATCGTAATAAAATGATCTATATGTATAAATGTGTGTTTAGCCATGTATTTTATTGTTCTTGCCGTCCGTGTGCATCATTTGGGCGTATAATGAGGAGATCTTTTCTCAAACGAGATCTGTCACAAAGGTTGTTGATCTCACGGTTGACTTTATATATTTTTCTTTATTCATGTGTTGCGAGTAACGTAGGGAGAACTATCAATACGCAGAGTCAAAGATTCTATACAAGAGACTACATCCAATTCTGGTCTCTCTAGTTCATAACAATATCTATAAGAACTGGTCTTATTAACATGTGTTAAGACCAACTCCTATATATTATTTGTAAGTGTTGTAGTTTTGCAGGCATGTAACAATTAAGACAAAAATATTTGTATGATTAACAAAAAGTGTGTTTGTAAAAATATGTTACAAAAGTACACGTCATGATTCTGGGGCCATAACTGCCACGAATAGCTACCCAATAACGTGTTAGATTTATTTTAGATATATTTAGAAGTCTCTGATTAAGTCCATTATTGTTTTTAAATGTACATCAGCTGACCCATAGCAGTAATTAACACAAATCGTAACATGAAAGGAAAAAGAAAACCTTTGTATAAGAACATACAAGAAAATATTTATTCAATTACCTGCATCGTTCGGTATAGATGTAAGAAAATTAGAGAGTGCTCGCGTGAGGAGTGGAAATGTAGACAGTTCTTTGAACTGCCGACCATCATCATCCTATTGTATACATCCAAAGACTGTTTTGTTGGCATTGGTTTCCCCGATAATTTTCTAGTTAGAATTCTTTCGAGTATTTATGAAAGGAAGCACAAGAAGGTTGCCAACATCCTAAGTGAAAGCGATTTTTTGTGGAACGAACTGGATTCGAACTTGGAATATCAAGATCGTCAGTCTGTGTCGTTAACCACTGCCACTTTCCCGTCAGCAGCTATCTTCAGACGAAAACAATCGAAGCTTAAACATTCAGTGAACAGGGACAGAATAAAGAAAGGAGACATCTTTTCCTTGTTGTTTTCAGGAATCTTTTTGCTAACTGACCGTGATTCCCAAAGAGACCGAAATAGTTCTTCAGAGGACAGATGAAATCAATGCGCCCTGATTGAGCAGTGTGTGACCAGACTGCATAGTAGGGACATTACTCTAAGTGAGCAAATAGTCCTTATTATGACTGTTACATCTTCATCCCATGACAGGTTCATAATACTGATGCTGAAAGTGTAGGAGTGGTGGTAGCAGACACAAAAATACATCAAAGTAATCAAAATACTATCAGTGTGAAAACTGTGTGAAAATAGAACTTACAACACTGAAGTTATGGGCTTACAAATAATTTTAAATTTGGTATCAAATTTACTGGGTTAAACAGACCTGAGAGGGGAAAGATAGAGAAATACGAAGGTCTTACGTACGACATGAAAAGGAACTGGAATTTTAGGAATATCACTATCATTATGATAAATATAGGAACAACTGGTCTCATGAAAAAGAATTTCAAAATCCACCTGACAAACACACTCGGTGAACCAAGTGCAAGAGAGATTCAAACAATTGTTATCTAAAGGGACAGTCAGAATCTTAAAAAGATCTATCGGTTGAAATATATAAGATAGCTGGTGAATGTTTGGAATCCCCAGCTTGCAGAAACTGATAATAAAAATTAAAAAAAAAAGTAAACATTTTTTTTTTTTACATGCATCACACTACCAGGCTCTATTTTCTTTCTTTGAGAAGAGTTTAGTTTCTTGAAAATTGCCTGAGGCGTCTCTACCGGAGAATGTCGACGAAGTTGCCTAGGCATTTTTGGGGTTCATAGCATGGCTCTCTCGGTGGCCACGTTCATATTGCATTTTCTCAAGTGTGCTTGCTTTAATAATCCCTATCTGATATTGTACCCAATCTCTTGGAAAGGGCGTAAATAGAAAATGCATAATATGAATGTAAGACTTTTACACCTGACGA